>NC_041395.2:41226584-41520535 GCF_900747795.2 Erpetoichthys calabaricus
GTGGATTTTCCTTGATTGTCGCTGAACCAGTATCGCCACGGAAATAAGTTTCCTTGATTGTTGCTGAAACTGGTTCGCCACAGACTTTTCATGATCTGGAGACTAGCGCGTATGAAACTGAGGTAAGATGTACTCCTAATTTAATTAAAGTAGTACCAGTTTGCGGCCTGAGCAGTTGTTTGATTGTAATGATAAGCATGAAGGTAAAGAAGTACGTTGTTTGATGGTCGTGATAGAGTAAATAAGCATGAAGGAAAAGACGCGTTTAAGTGCGTTGAACAGTGAAACCTTATAAATAAATAAAAAAGCGCAACCTCAAGTGAGTTTATAGCACGTGTGATAGAGATCTCTATGAATGAAATACAATTGTAAGACGACTTTATTCTGTGAATGAAGTGCAATTGTAAAAGAGAACGTGAGTATGAGAAAATGTGAAGATATTTGAAAGAATGAAGAAATTGCCAATTACTGTATGTTGAAATGACTGTAATGAGTGAAGGCTGTTTGTTTGTGAACAGTTGTTTTCTCCAGTGTGCTGAATGTTTTTTAAAGAACTTCTGCCTTAGCCAAATAATCTGCTTGGACATGAAGTAGGATAGAATCTAGCAAAGAAAAATAAAAGAAGATTAATAATTCTTATTCAGAGTCTGGGGTGGCAGATACTCTTTTATGTAATTTGTAAGTCTGTGTTTCTGTGTTTGTCAGCTGACTAATCAATAATGTGAAGGAAAACTCTAAAAGATGGGAGACGTCCCATATAATAATATAATAACATAATAACATAATTGTTATAGTAATAGGGGATCATATTCAAATTTAATTGTATTAGTAATACATGTGAATATCTGACAGTAAAATCAAAAAAGTGATCATAAGAATATTTGTAATGCAAACTGTGCTTAGTTTAGTGAAGCCTGGAATGTCTTTAAAGCCTACAAGTAGATGCAGTGATAAATAAAGATGACCTATTGAACTTGTAAGTTTATCTGAGTATAGGATTTACAGCCTGTAGCATGGTCAGTTAAAGAGTTAAGAATTTTAAAATCTGAATTTCAAGAAAATATTATAAGAAATAAAGAATATGTAACTTCACAACTATATATGTTCTTTTTCTCCAGATTCAGCAAAACCTGTGACCAATAGATGAAAAATACAAGCTATTTTTTCTATACAAGCTGCAAGAAATAGCTTAATAGCAAGTTTGGGCAGAGAAATTAAAAAATAATCTAATCAAAGGGTGGTGAATGTTTGATAATCAATCATAAATTAATGAACAGCAGTTATTGGAATTATTTTCTTGCATACTAATTAGTGCAAGTGTAAGGGTATAACATCCTGTATAATGAAAATGTTTAAATGATAATAAAAATGGAAAAATACAAAAAGTTAAATGATGCCATATCAAACTAGACTAATTTCTTTCTCTAGTCTTCATGTCAAATACAGTGAAGAAGGTTACATATTTTGATGTATGTCAAATGATTATTATTATCACTTCAGTAATTACAAAATGTATTAGAACTGAATACATGTATTGATTTGTATCTGTTAGTGGTTAATTTTATGAAGATTTGTTGTTATATCAATGCATTAAGGTTAATGCTCAGTGATAATTCACATAGCTAAATGGATTGTTCAGTTATACATTAGAACCATTAATCTATATAAACTGTGCTGTTGTAATATCTTAAAGACATTTAAAAGATTTATCTCTTGATAAGATAAACTACAGTTTGTTATATGGTATAGATGTTATAAGATTTTTGTTCTATGAAAACACTCAAGTTCAGATATGTCACATCTTGTTATAATTTAAGACATCTGTGATGTACTGTATAACTGATGCAATGTGTTAATTTTGTTTAGTGTATTATCCTACTGAAGAAACATTTTCATTAGCCTGGTTTAAATGTAATAATTTGCCGTATTTAATTTATCTCTAACTGTTATTTATGATATGAGACTGAGAACTGTGGGTCTAGAATTGTCATTAATAGTGCTGCATTGTATTATACATATGATTGATAAAGAATTGTTTTATGTTATGTATTTGCTCTACCTTTCACCCTTCTTTATTTAGCCTAGCAAGTATTTTAGTTTTGGCCACTCAATTTAGTGGTTGCCAAGGTCTCTCCAACTCAGTGGTAGAGTTTTATCAATGAAGAAAAGGTGGTGTACTACGAATGAAGATTTAAAGAGACTGTACTGCACTAATTTTGATCTGCTGCACATACCTGATAATAGCTGGTGAAGAAACGACTTGCTTTTTCAGAGTGGAAGAAGTGCAGAATCAAAGAAAGATTGTAAGTCCAGCAGAGTAAATCTGAAGCCATGATATGTGCAGACATTTTTGCTGCAGAAACAAAGTTTTTATGGACTCTAACAGAAACAGGCTGTGAACATTCCACTGAAGTGAGATGACAGCTGTTGAAGGCTCCCATGAATGACTACTGAATCCAGTGCAAGCCTAGAGGGAAGTGTTCCTCTGCTAAAAATGGACAGTCACCATGTGTGCATCTCATGAGCTCTCTAATGGCAACAGGACTGTTTAGTTTTCTATTCCAGTAATGGCAAAGACTTTAGTTTCCTGAAGCAGTCACACGTTTGTACAGAAGAATCTGCAAAGCCACCAAGCAAAAGGCTTTGTCTACAAACCACTGGGTTGGACAAGGCATGAATATAGAAAGCTTAGGAATATACTTGAAAATGTTAAAAGAGGGGCTCAAAGGTAAGAGGATATGCATAATTTACCACTAATAATGTTAAATTGTAAAATGAAAGGGAAAGAACATCTGATAGTGAAGTTGGGGAGGATACAAATAATGTACAATATATGTATTATAAGGGCAATTAATAATCATAGCAATAGATCTAGAATAGCATGTATTATAACTCATAAAAGGGATTAGACACCAAAGAGTGGGGCACATATAGCAACATACTGAAGTTAGAAATGTTATGAGTGCCAAAGAATAGTGAAATCCATCAAGATGCTATATAGAATTATAATATAATCTGATGCTATGATACCAACTGCATGGATTCAGTGGTATTTAGGTACAACACTGATTATGTAAGACATAACAGGCGATCTCCATCTACACCACTGATGAGATACAATGATCACTACTTAGTAACGCCATGTTAAATGTAACTGTTTGTCCAAATGTACTGTAACTTGTCAATGTCAATATTTACGATGGTATTAGATGAATGGTACAGGAGCTATAGTGACAGTACACCTCACATTTCCACAAATGATCTTGAAATGTCTACACTGTGAAGGGGGATCGAGTACCTTTTGCTTTATGGATATGACTTTCAAGTATTGTTTCTGTCACAGATCCAGTGACAAAGGGTGGTTTGTTATAATAAGTTTGTTATAATATTAAGTTTGGTGTCACTGTCTCTGTGCGAGTTGTTTTATGGATTCATTCACACGTGCAGGCCAAGTATGGCACACAGGGGCTAGGCTGCATTTAGAAACCACTAGTCTTACAGTCTGGAGACTGAGACAACTGCAAGTAGGCATTGTGCTATTCCTGTATTTTTGGAGGTGGGGTTGAGTCCTTTCCTGTCCTTGTTTGGAGACCAGAGAGAGAGCCTGAACATGGAGAAACCAGTATATAAGGCTTGGACTGCTGCCAAGACACTTGAAGCCAATGGATGGAAGATTATATCATCCGTCCGGAAAATCCTTTCAGCGCAGTGATGAAAATGACAAACTATACACAAAATGTTGTCATGGCTTCCTTTCATCTGTAATGCCGCATAAATCGTCAGTAAAGAAAGCTAAGTTATATCTTTTTTCTCTTATGTGATTCTTTTTCCACCATATCACTATGGGAGGGATATTGCCTTTTACATTATATCTATATAGTTTCTGGTTACTTAAAACGCCGCAATTCCAAAAGAGCATATTTCTGAAGAGCTAGTGCCTCTTAAGGAAACACTTACCTGTTGCATTTCTCGTTTTTCTTCTTTGTATAGATTATAGTTACAAAAGATTTTTTAAAAATTCAAAAAAATGGAGGCTGGTCTGTATTAAGGATGAAATTAATAATTTTTAAAATACTTATTTTGCTTGACATGTCAGTGAAACGAGTATGTTTGTGACGGGAAAAAGTAGCCATAAGGGTGGCAAATTTCTGAGGAGAACCCCAAGAGTATCCCTTCCACTCCATCAGGAAGAAGTGAAAGAGGAAGTCACTTCAGTTTGTCTTAAGCCAAACTCAAAAGCATTTGTAATGGCTCATTGTATTAGTGGCGAGGAAATATTGTATTATTGCTAGATGATTAATGTAATGGCATGATGCAGTATAAAAAGTCCCAACTGTACTTTTGTAAAATGTACCCTTTACCAGTTTAACCACCTTTACACCTACCTACCGTTTTACTATCTGTACCCTTGAGAACTGATTTTAAAGGGAATTAAGGGAACCCTTAATCATCACAGTCTAACACCAAGTCAGTTAAGCTTCATGGATATCAATGTGTCCAGTTAATTGACTTGGTGTTAGACTGTGACAATTAAGTGTTCCCTTAATTTTTGAGTAGTATATAGACTAAAACAATAATTATCTCAAAAGGCAATAATTTGCATGCCATTACTCTCTGTGAATAGTGGTGAGAAGAATAGTTTGATAAAGGACTTACTTAATATTTTTCTCCTTTTGTCTTTGTATAGGTATACCATAGAAGAGTTGTGAAAATTGTAAAAAATTAAAAGCTGGTAATGTATTCAGGATGAAATTAACAATTTAGAAAATAGCTTTTCTTATCAAAATGTCCATTGAGCAGTATGTGTGTTTGAAAGGAAAAGTAATCATGAGGAAATTAGTCAGTCCAGTTTTCCATCCAAAGAAGCTGAAACTTCAACAAGGTAGCCCCATAGCATAACTGCCATGTCTATTTTAGCTATGTAAAATAAGAGTGTATCACTTTCTACCCATCAGTCAGAAGTGGGCAAGAAGCAGCTTGAGTTTCTGTTACACTTGACTCAACAGTATTGTCATAGCTCATTGTTTTAGTGGTGAAATATTATGTGTATGTAAGATTAATAATTTTACATTAGTATGATGCAGGACAAAGATTCGCAACTGCAGCTGAGTAAAATTTACCCTTTACCAGCTTTACCACCTTTATGCTGATAAGACAATTGTAAAAAAAAAGCCACCTTTCATCCTATGATTTCACTTTATAATTTTTGCCAGCCTTCCATCATTTATATTTACTTTATAATTTTAACAACCTCCATCATCTCAAATTGTTTTTGTTTGCATAAGATAAAAAAAAAACTGCGGATTCAATCTTTCTTGTAGTTTGAAATCCACAATTTGGGAATCAGTCTAGTAGCCCTGCTGTGGACTGTTTCTAGTGGTCTTACATCCCCCTTGTCATTTGAGCACTTTGAAACAATGTAAAATGTTTTGGTGCTCATGTTACAGGACTATTACAAATTCTTAGGCTGTGCTTATGAGGCATGTTTTCTCACTCTAAAGATCACTTTCCCATTATGTATTCATAATGAATACTTTTACTTCCCACATTTAGTGTGGTGCCCTGCTCAAGGTTTGTTCCTGCCTTGCACCCTATGTTAGCTAGGATAGGCTCCAGCACCTGCTGCGACCCTGATCTGAACAAAGTGAGTTAGAAAATGACTAAAAGACATGTAGCACTTTTATTTACAATAAACGTCATTTGACATTAAAATAGCTCAAATTTGAAACTTGTCAAGTTTTTTTGCACTGATTTGGCTCACACTAGTGAAGCTGTTAGGCCACCTAGTTTTGTTTTACTTACAAATTTAATTATCTTGGTAAATACGTTTTAATCTAAATAATTTCAAATTGGCAGAGGCCCAAGCACTGAACCCATCCGGGCACCAATTTAGAAATTGGTTCTTCCATCATAATGAGGTGTTTTCTGTGTTTAGAGCCTCTTCTTCACCCAGTTGCAGAATATGCTCTCGATCTGAGCCTTTTGTACTTTAATATTGTGTGTACCTTATAAAAAGATTTTGAAAAATCAAGAAACAAAATTTAATTTATTGCTCTGTAATAAGAAGCTTTTGTTGTTTCTTCATAATGGTCTGAGTATTACAGAAGCACAATCGTCCATAATCTGAACCGATGTTTACTGTTTAATGCTGTTGAATTTATTACTGAGTTATACACCCATACTAGATATCTGTATTGATTTGTGATTGATTTAATGTATGATAAACTTACTGATTTTACAGTTAGTTGGGGTTAATGGCATTTCTGCCTTAAGGGGCAGTGGGACACAAAACCCAAAATTATTCTGCATAATGTATAATAAGCATCCCCATTAATTTACTACAGAAATGTTCATAACAACCCTCCACTTCGTCTACTTAGGAATTTGTTTTCTAAATTTTGTGCTGAGAAAAATACTGTTTTTTTGTATGAGAAATAGTTTTCTTGCTGGGTGCAGCAGGCCGGTTTCCAGCTCATGGGACTGGACCAGACAGTCCAGAAGTGTTTTAGGTTTACCCTTGGGTGTATGTTCATATTTGCAATATAGTATTACTCTTACTCTTGATATTAACAAGAGAACCACCTCTTTTTTGTTTTTTATTGCACATTTGCACTGTTGTGTTGAACTTTCCCAGTTAAGGCTATGCAGTGCAAGTCAGCTGTATTCTCATGGAATCATATCATGATCGATCCCAGGTCACACATTTTGCGCTGTAATAACTGCCAGTGACCAGCCATGAACTCACCATGTTTGTATTACAAAGGCCCCCAGAAACATTTTGGTACATTTTGCAGTCACGTATATATTGCCTGTAAGCAATGCAAAGCAGGACACTTTCTGATGATGTCAGCTGAGTTCCCTCACTCAGACTCCACATTACTGAGCAGCACCATTTCCACACCAGAGTAGTGGTAAAAAGATTCAATACCATTTACTCCATTAAAGGTAACCCAAGTAATTTGTAAAAAAGAAAGCAGTTAAGTATCAGGAATGCATCAAACACAAGATATTATGAGGATGGGGCTGAGTGGCATCTTGATCTTCACCTACCACTGAGGAGAACAACCTAATGATGTTACATTTGCAAAAGCCACCAAGGAAGCCTTAGTGCCTTCTTTGCATTTCATAGAAAAGAAGCCAGTAGTATAATGTCTTTGTTTCAAAGAAGTACAGAGTCCTGTTGTGGAAAGGACTGGTTTGTAGAAAACATTTTTTCAGTTTTGTTTCAATTTGGCAGTTCCTAGCCAATTGATTTTCCTGTGGAGTGTGTGGTTGCTTTTATGATTTGAAGTTATATTTAATTCTCATAACATCTTTTTGTGTTGTTTTTAAAATATTCTTACCTGTTGGATTTTTAAAGCTTGTAGAATCTATTATTAGTGCTGACGTTACTTTAGAATTTTTTTCTAAAAAGAAATTAGGATTATTTAGGGTTTCTATTTGTTTTGATGCAAGCACTGCTATTTTATCTTGGTTGCCACAACATTATTACATATGGAGATGCACTGTGTGATTTCATTACCGCACCAGTATAAAGTACACTGCTATGCACTTCAAAATTACGGATTCAAGATAAAATTTTCAATGTGAGTGGAATTCTTAGTTATAGACTCACTTTATGCCATAAAGAACAACGCCCATCTTAATAGTGCCAGAAACCACATGATCAAGGTGGAAAAGTTTTTAAAGTCTTGTTATTTGGACAAACAAGTCAAAAATTGCAATTTTAGCCCATAATATATATAATAATGAATACCTTGAAGGGTTCACAAATTTTCAAGCATGATTGCATAACTGCCATTAATAGTAAAGTCATCCAAAAGATTTAATTGTGTGAATGGTTGTAGATATTTAAGTATAGATCACATAATCAATTGATTTCCTTATTTCTTTACACGTAAATAATTAATTTCAATGGATCTTAATTTCAAAAGGAGGTCTTTAAAAGTACCACCTGAGACTTTTAACATTGATAGCATAAGAGCATAAGTCTAAAATCACAAATATAAAAGATATTTGTATATCACATAAAACAAAATCAAACTTTAACCATTTTTGGAAATAGATGACTTTTAGCTATATAAATTAACTAAATACCTAGAGTTCTCTGTCTCCTGGAGAGTTCAGGTTTTTTTTTAAATACAGTTTTTAACACTGTACAATTAATAAATATTTTTATAACACTACCATCTTGTTCAGTATTCACAGAATCGTACTTAAATGTATTTGTAAACAATTTTGTATCTTTTAATTTAGTTTAAATTCAGTAAACTGTTTGAAGTTTAAGACAACATTCCATTTCATGATTGCTCTTCCAATGATCCATCCTTCCATTATCCAACCCGCTATACCCAAACCACTGGGTCACAGGGGTCTGCTGGAACCTATTGGCCAAAGGACAAGAGACAGGACTGGTGAGAGAGCAAATAGGTACGGATAGGATGTAAAACAGTCATTACAAGGGTAGTATAAATCCTTTCTGAAAACTTTTGATTCCATGCCATTTTTTTACTAATCCCATTTCTCTGAAAACTTCAGATCTGTGTCAGATATGTGTGAAAAAATGAGAATTGAGCTGCAATTCTCGGTTTAAAAAATAAAAAATAAAGTTGTACACAGTGTTTCACGATGAGGCACCAGGCTCCAGTGATTTAATAATGGCGATGTTGCTATCAATATCACAGCAGAATTCATGAAAAGGAGTAACAATCTGAATAAACATACATGACATAAAATTCCCTAAAAAGTATTCTATAAAATTAAATGAAGATATAAAATAATCATTAAACATAATGACGTCAGTACTAATGGGGACTAGAGAAATCATTGACACTTTCCAGCAATTAACATTATTTTTATGTTGGTCCCAACAAAAATGCTACACAATGGGTGCTCTACTATATTTCAAATTTGCCTATCTCTCTGCTGAACTCATGAATATTCAAACAAATGCTTTATTTCAAGACCAAATTAAATTAAAGTCAAGCTCTTCATGACCTATTTGTGGCTTTAACATAATTCAGCTACAGCGCCAAATCCCAAATAGATTCATTGCACTTCACATCTCTCTCTTAAGTAACTATTTTCCTTTAAAAGACCAGCTTGCTATTGTTAGAGAACTTTGAATTCCCATACAACTTTGCAGGCTTTCCATTTTTCTAGGCTCCACTGCAGCTAGCTGGCTCATAGTGGTGGTGGTCATCCTGTGGCTAATGCAGTTTGTTAGTTCCATTGCATAGCCCTTCCTCTGAAGTTGTTGTCTCCAGCAACCACTTCCAACTTCTTAAATGGTGCAAAAACTATCTACAAAAATATTCCTGCAGAAAATAAAGCTCCCAAGAGCAAAGCTACCTTCAAAATTCTTGAATGGAAGACATTTGGAACAACCATAACATTCATGGAGCTGTCATCATCACTGCAACACACCAATGTGGGCTTATTATAGAGCACCCAGACAGATGCCTCTTCTCAGTAAAAGATACATAGAAGCTTGCAGTTTGCAATAAGCCAACTAAAAGAATCTCAGACTGTTGCAAACAAAATTCTGTGGTCCAAGATAAGCATTATGTCTGGAGGAAACCACCTGTACAATGGCATTCCAAAGATGAGCCATGGTTTGGGTAGCATCAAGCTGTGGGGTTGCTTTTCAGCAGCAAAAAACACTGGGAGAATAGACAGGGTTGAGGGAAAACTGAATAGAGCAAAGGACAGAGATATCCTTAATGACAACTTGCTCCAGAATGCTCTAGGCTTCTGATTGGGTTGAAGGTTTACCTGCCAATGACCCAAAGCACAAATCAAAGACAGTAAAGAAGTGGCTTAGAAATGACTCGGTGAATACCTCGAGTTGTGCAGCCAGAGTCAAGACTTGAACCCAATTAAACATCTCTGGAATGTACTGAAAATGTCTCTTCACCAATGGATATGTAGAAAAGAATGGCAAAAAAATGGCACATTCCAGGCTGTAATCACTGCCAAAGGTACTTCAACTAAGTCCCGAGTAAAGGGTTTGAATATTGTGTCAATGAGATAATTCAGCTTTTTATTTTTAATAATTTACAAATAGTTCAGAATTCTAACTTTTGCTTTGTCATTCTGGGGAGTATTGCTTAATGTGGTAGAAGAATGAACTAAAATGATTTTAACAAAAAGTTGCAACACATAACAATGCAAAAAAAATGGAATTTCTTGAATGCTTTCTGAATCAACCATACAGTACAGTATGTGGGTAGGGAAACCTCCTTGTGTGGAGATGCAGATATACTGTACTTCTTGCTGTTTTCCTTCACAGAGTTCCTGATCTGGTTTTCATCTTTAAAACTCTCTCTTTATAGCTGCTCTTCAACGCCTCTATAATCTGTGTCACTTCTTCTTTGCAATTTTACCACTAGCCTTGTTTTACACTGCTCTCCTGGGGTCATTGGCAACTCAATCTGCTCCATTAGTTTAAATTTTCTCTGGGGACCAGGTGCACATGCCATAGGAACTTATCAGATGGAGAAGTTGTGTTGAGATGCACAGGTTTCAATCTCTCAGCTGTCTTTCTTCCTGTAGTGATGCTGCAAGTGCCATTCCAGATCATTTTTCTCGACTTCAAGACTCTCCCAAACTCCTTGGAAGAGCCCATCAAGTCCAATTTGGTCCATGTGACACTCTGCACTTTGCTGAGTTGGATTATAAATGTTCTACCACTCTGACACCAATGTAGCTCTGAGGCTGAGTGCCAAATGGGTTTTTTGCTCTTTACATTGCTCTTTTGGGTAGCTTGCTAACCTTAAAAGGAACACTCCCTGTTGTTGCACAAGATGGGATCTTCATGCAAATTTGCAGATTGACTAGTTTTATAGACTCTTGCAGCTGGCTCTGAAGATGATCATTTGCATAATGGAAAGCCAGCTTATAGTAGTGGTGATGATCCTCAGTTTGATACAGCTTACCAGCATCATTGCAATAACAATAAAAGAACATCCTGAGACTCCATTGATTTTATCTCTTTAAATACTGCATATCATTATTTTAACAAGAGCCAGTGGCTATCAGATTGCTTAGTATATCTTTTTAATAAGCCCATAATTGTCTGAAATGGGAGAAGGTGAGTAAGGAGGACCAGGCAGAACAAGACACATCTTCTATTGAGCTTGCCACAATACTGATTCACTTGATGTACAGTATAGTAATCTGCTCTGTTGCTAGCACTGGTTGCATTTTGTCAATTCATTCTTACACTGCTGTTTTAAGAATATATGTTATTTTAAGATGTTGTTTGTAAATGGATGTTTTGCCAATTGCTTACTTTGATCACAGATTAAATATTTTCTTATTCTTATTATGCTGGAGTATCATTGTGGCCACCCATTTGTTTCATGCAACAACATGTGACATGCAACATTCATTTCTCAATGTTTTGTTTAGCTTAAAAAGGTACATTTTTTCTGTTTTTTTTTTTCAAAAATTAAACATACATTTTTGTGGCTGGCTTTGTCAAGGTCTGATGAGGGGGCCTATTGGGTATGGAGGACCCCTGCTTCATGCAGACTGTGGGGGCCTCCACTATGCCAGTGAGCATGAAATACAAGAATGAATTAATAACTGTGATAGTTGTAGGTGCTCAATTTTCTCTGCCTAGTTTTCTAATACAGAGTTATACAAAGCAGGTGTCTATCCCATATTAATATTTTCATGATCATAATAGTCAATAAAAAGAGAAAATTCTGAGTTTGATTTTTCTTTATAATTAAGAGATTTTTAAATCACATGAATATGTGTAAAATGCTTGTCAGTAACTAAATCTAAGACTTAAATGTCACTCATGCTTCAGCATAAGCAAAGGACATGAACACATCTTTGAAATCACTAAATATGTTTGACATTAAACAAGTATTCAGATGGAAGCATTGAATGGTTTATAACCCAGTATGAACAATCTGTTATGCATTTTGTAAACCTCTTTCTACTATTAAAGGTTACAGATAGCCACAGTTTATTTTAACAGAATCTGGTGCAAGTCAGAAGCAAACATTGATTGGGATGCCACTTCTGGTCCAGGACACAATCATATGAAGTCAATGGGTAAACCAGTTTAAAGACTAAATTAAAACCTTATATATGTTAAAGAAAACAAAGATTATCTAAGACAGACACAGGAGAACTTGTAAACTACAGCAAAAAAATACCTGGCATGAAATTTAAGAAAGAAAATGAGCCAACAATCATGGTTTCACCATGCATCCATTTTTGTTTAGATGAAATTGTGTAATTATCCATACTAAACACAGTATGTTGTTCTTAAGTCGTAGGTGTCTTAAGTCTTTTGGAAATATTTGGAACAATTTTTTAGGATAAAGATTTCCATCTTACTAGAATATTTCAGATAAAGCTCCGCTTTATAACCAGAAGCTTTATATTTCTTTTTCAGAAATTACTGAACTTAGATGAAGACTTGGTAAGAGTTTAAAGTATATTTTCAATTACTGTACATATTAATGTGTTGTTTTGTTATGTGTCCTAGTCTTTAACTATCTATGTTCAGTAGGCATGCTAAATATTTAACCACAATGTGTACATTTTCAGTTTTACAAAACAATGCACATAAAAAACTGGTGGTAAGAGTATTCGTTTTATTTTTGATCTGCACTTGCATTCTTTAATAATGTATAGTCTGAGGACTCTGTGCAATGAGTACTGACAAAAGAATAAAGACAAATGCCTTCAAAAAAGTGTGCTATATATATTAGAAGATAACTGAGACATCATTGAACAGCACTGAGGTATTCAGTAATTGAGTGGAATAGATACTAGTGGTTATAGATACTAGAAAACATTAGAACATTACAGACAGAAAAAGTGTGATGAGAACAGGCCATTCAGCCCAACAAGCTTGTCCATCCTATTCATCTGTATTGTCCAAAATAACATCAAGTCAAAATTTTGAGTTTTTTAAAGTCCTGATCTCCTTCACACTACATCGTAATTTATTCCATATTTCTATAATTATTTGCATAAAGAAAAACTTTCTAATATTTCTGTGAAATCTGCCCTTAACAACTTTCTAACTATACCCCATGTTCTTTAAAGTAATAACTGCTGTCAACTTCAGTAATTGCTTTCATAGCCTAAAATACGTGTCTCCTCTATTTCTCAGTTTACTTAAACTAAAAAAATTAAACTCCTTCAATCTCTCCTCAAAGCTCCCAGAATCAACCTTGTTGTTTGTCTCTGGACTTTCTCAAGTGCATCTGTGTCTTTTTTATAATTCCTTCACTTAAACTCCACTCATTATGAAATTTAACCAACAGCCTATTAGCTTTCTTGATTGCTTCTCTACACTGTCTAGATGTAGTGATGAGTCCACTATGACTCCTAGGTCCTTCTCTTAAGATGTACTTTTTAAATTTCAGACCTGCCATTTTGCAATTAAATGTAACATTTTTACTTCCAACATGAAATACTTTACATTTATTTGCGTGAAATTTCATCTGCCATATATCTGCCCAAGCCAGTAAGCTATTTAAGTCTGTTGTAACAATTTAGATAATTCTACATTATCTGTCCTACCACCTAGTTTGGTATCTCCTGCAGAATTAACCAACTTACTGTTTATATACCTGCCCGGATAGTTTATGCATATTAAAAAGAGCAGTGGCCCCAGCACCAATCACTGAGGGATGCCACTTTTAATATCACCCAATTCTGAAAAAACATTCTCCTCATTTTAACTATTGTTTCCTGTGTTTAAGCCAACTTTTTACCCACCTAAAGACTGCACCTTGAATTCCCACTTCTTATAGTTTGATCACTAACCTCTCATTTGGAACCTTATCAATAACATTCTGAAAATCTAGATAAATATATCATATGCACTTCTTTGACCATATTCTTTAGTTGCTTTATCACATAATTTCACCATATTAGTTATATAAGACTTTCCTCGTCTGAACCCAGTTTGAGTATTTCCTGTTCTAAATATGCATTGCTTGATCTTTTCCTTAATAATTACTTACAGCTATTTAGTTGTGATGCATATCAAGAATTTAAGGGCAGCTTGGCATTGCATGTTTGTATGTTTTAGTATGCAGTGGGTTCCCAGTAAAAAGCATCTTATTGAGTTTACTCAGTAGAAAGAGGCACAGGGAGACAAAATGATAAGTATAGAAATTAGTTAACCCAGCTGACCATCCAAAGAAACTAAAACTTCAACAAGGTAGCCCATAAACAGAACTGCTGTGAAAAATCAGAGGGTATTGCTTTCTCTCCATCAAGGCAGTAGTGGGCAAGTAGCAGCTTGAGCTTCTGTTAAGCTGAACTAAACAGTACAGTAATGGCTCATTGTTTTGGTGAAATACTGTATGTATGTGAGATGATTAATTTTATATTAGTATGATGCAGGATAAAGAGTCATGACTACAGTTTAGTAAAATTTACACTTTACCAGCTTTATGTTGAAGAGACAATTTTTATAGTAAAAGCTACCTTCTATCTTGTGTTTTCACTTAATAATTTTTGCCAGCTTTTCATCTGTAATCAGAATATTAAGTTTAATATGTCACTGTGCTCTGTGTAAATATTTGAAATCTACTTTTCCTTTCTAATTATATATGCAGCTAACACAAAGCCAGATTTAGCACATAGGAGTTCACCATATAAGAACTTCTAGGCAAGCTTTTTAAGACAAGACAAGTTAAGGACAAACTGTGAAAAGGGCATTGTACTATTTCTGTGTGTCAGAGTCAGCATGCCATTGGATCGTCTTTTCCTTGTATGAAATGGCATTATTTACCTAAGTGAGGTCTGCATATGGAGAATAGAGTATAAAGCCTTGGAACATTGTCTGGCACACCTTTGAAGCCGATGGACGGATGGGAGATACCGTCATCCGATCCTGAAAATCTTTCCAGTGCAGCAATGAAAATGGCAGACTCTATACATTGGGCTCCCACTACCCGAAAGGTCTTGCCATTGGCTTCCTTGTCTGTCACGTAAACCGTCATTAAAGAAAAATAAGTTATTTCTTCTATGTGATTTCTTACCGCAGTATCACTAAGGGAGGGGTATCTCCTTTTAATATTATATTTATATAGTTTCGGGTTATGTAACATGCCGCAATTACAAAATAACTGATTCCAACAAGGGAGCTAGTGCCCCCTGCTGGATAAACCATCCTATGTTTTTACTTTATAATTTTAACAACGTTCATCATGTCAAATTTTCTGAAAAGAATTCAGCTGCTTCATTCCCTCCTGTATTCTGCACCCAATGGTTTGCAAATCAGACTAGTAGCTCTAATCTGGATTTTCTGTAATGGTTTTATATTCCCCCTTATAATTTGAGCAACAAAACATCCACAATTATTTCAGAGTGCTCATAATAACAAGTCTATTACAACTTTCAAATCTTTCATTATGAAGCATACTTTCAGTCTTTAAAACTTCCTTACCCCACAACATGTCCATATTTAATATTTTTTTCTCACATAGGATACTTTTATTTAGATTCAACTTTTTTGACACTAATATTGATCAAAACTGAAACCTATTGAAGTTTTTTTAAACTTATTTTGCTGACAATAATATAAATGCTAAACCACCTAGTTTTGTTTCACCTACAGACTTAAGTATATTGTTTGAGACATTTTCTCTAAATTGTTTAAAGATAACAGAACCCTAAGCACTGAACCCATCAGGATCTCAATTTAAGACAACACCGTTGCTTAAGCACAGACTATAAACAAAATGTCTAAATGTCTTTGAAATTACTCAATGTATTTTTAATTCAATCAGCATTAAGTGGTTTATATCCCAGTATGAACAATCTGCTCTGCATTTCGTAAACCTGTTTCTATTACTAAATGTTTGCAGATAGCCACAGAATCAAGTGCAAGTCAGGAGGAAACCTTGAATGGGGTGCTACTTCTGGCCTATTATAAGACACTGTCACGCACAATCATAAGAACATACGACATTTGACAAATAAGAAGAGATCATTCAGTTCATCAAGCTCGTTTGTGTAGCTACTAGCTAAGCTGCCCAACTATCTCATCCAGATTGTTCTTAAAGGTTGTCAACATTTCTGATTCAGCTACATGTGTTATTAGTTTGTTCTAGATTACCACAACTCTTTGTATCAAGAAATATTTCCTGACTTGTCTCCTAAATGCACTTCCCCTTAAATTCCACTGATGTTCTCAAGTATGTTGCTATTTAGTTGAAAGAGTTTTCCTGGATATACTTTATCAGTGCCTCTGTGGATTCTGAAGACCTGGATTAGGTCCTCATTCAGTCTGCTCTGTCCAAGACTAAAGAGTGTAATGGAAGGCCAGGGCCATTACCTAACCAGGATGACAGCTCTGTGGAAGGACTGATTGAGAGAGCACGTTTGGAGCATTATCTTCCTTGAGATGCTAGAGGGCAGCCCCCCTGGGTTGCTGTAGTACCACAGATTTCTGCAGGGCATGCTGGGTGTTGGACCTGAAGCCCTGTTGGGTTCCATGGGCACTGCCAGGGGGTGCTGCAGAAACAGTGGAGCCCTTTCTGGCAGCGTTTCCGCTACACCTGAAAATGCTGCCAGAAGAAGGTCAGCAAACACCTGGAGCACTTTCAGTGCTCTGTCACAGGGGGTCAGAACCAGAGCCAAGAGGAGGCAGAGCTGGGAGGAAGAAGGGTGAAGCTTGGAGGAGGAGTGGAGGCAACCGAGAGAAAGAGACAAGAAGAGAAAATGAATGTGCTGCTGGTGCTTGGACTGTGCTGTGTTGTGTCTGGGGTTTGGGGAGCCGTATTCCTCCTGGTGGTCCACAACAGGTTTAATTTTCTGTGTCTGACAGAGTAGGATATGACCTTATTTAGAATTAGAAAGCCTTTATTGTCATGGTACCAGTACAATGAAATTGTAAAAGCAAATGGTGCAAGTGCAAGTACAACAAACAACGAAAAACAAATAACATCAAAGGCACACGTCTTAAAACAAATACATACCATACATAAATAAGTAAGGCACATAAATTCTTATTCACTATTGTAATAATCATACATACTGGAAAAAAAGGAAAAACAATTATAACAGTTCTATGAATTTTTAAAATTAAAAATTCTGATGGCCCATTGGTAAAAACTAGTCTTTTTGTTCTACTTTTAATGTTCTTGTACTGTCTGCCAATGGGCAGTAGTGTGAATAATGAGTGGCCAGGATGGGAAGGGTCTTTATTGATTTTCATGGCTCTGCAAAGGATTGGGCACTGGAAATATCTTCCAGGGAGGGCAGAGATGTCAATGATTTTCTCTGTTATGGATATTACCCTCTGAAGAGAGTTTCTGTCTTCTGTTGTGCAGCTAGCATACCGTGTTGAAATACGGAATGCTAAAACACTCTTAATGGTTGAGCAGTAGAAGGCCAGCAGCAACTTCCCCTTCATTACCACATTCTGGAGAAGTTTCAGGAAATGCAGTCTCTGCTGGGACTTTTTGACCACCACCAATTCTCAGGAACTTAAAGGAGGTGACCGTCTCCACCAGGTCCCCATTGATGTAGAGTGGGACTAGCTCTGCTTTGTGCCTTCTGAAGTCAATGACCATCTCTTAATTTTTGCAGGTGTTGAGTGAGAGATTGTTCCTGGAGCACCACACTGACAGCTTCTGCACCTCGTCCTTGTATACTCACTCATTGTCACCGGTTATGAAACCTACAATGGTAGGTTGATGATAGTATTTTTGGAGTAATTAGATGTACAGTCGTAAGTGTACAACAACAACAACATTTATTTGTATAGCACATTTTCATACAAACAATGTAGCTCAAAGTGCTTTACATGATGAAGAAAGAGAAAAAAGACAAAATAAATAATTAAAATTAGGGAACACTAATTAACATAGAATAAAAGTAAGGTCCGATGGCCAGGGAGGACCAGAACAAACAAAAAAAAAAAAAACTCCAGACGGCTGGAGAAAAAAAATTAAATCTGCAGGGGTTCCAGGCCACGAGACCACCCAGCCTCCTCTAGGCATTCTACCTAACGTAAATGACCTCAATCAGTCCTCATTGTATTCAAGGTTCTTGTGGAAGGATTTGATGATGACGGTCATGTGGACTTCTGGCCTTCCATCCATCAATGTTGGGACATCACGGTGCTTTGATCAGGTGGTGGTGGCACAGATTGCCACCACAGAAAACCGGAAAAAGAATAGAAGAGAAAGTAGGGGTTAGTATGGATTTTAGAGCCACCGTGAATAATAATGATAATTAATTGAATATACAGAGCATCACGATTTAATTAAGATGAAGCTATGAGAAAGCCATGTTAAAGTAATGTGTTTTCAGCAGTGTTTTAAAGTGCTCCACTGTATTAGCCTGACAAATTCCTATTGGCAAGCTATTCCAGATTTTAGGTGCATAACAGCAGAAGGCCGCCTCACCACTTCTTTTAAGTTTAGCTCTTGGAATTCTAAGCAGACACTCATTTGTAAACCATAAGCAGTATTTTAAAGTCAATTCTAAATGACACACAGGTAGCCAGTGTAGTGGCATCAAAACTGGGGTGATGTGCTCAGATTTTCGTTTCCGAGTTAAGATTCTAGCAGCTGCACTCTGCACTAGTTGATGTCTTTTTTGGGTAGTCCTGAGAGGAGTGCGTTACAGTAGTCTAACCGACTGAAAACAAAAGCATGAACTAATTTTTCATCACCTTGCAATGTTATAAGAGGTCTAACTTTTGCTATATTTCTTAAGTGAAAAAATGCTGTCCTAGTGATCTGATTAATATGTAATTTAAAATTCAGGTCAGAGTCAATGGTTACCCCTAAATTTTTTACCTCCGTCTTGACTTTTAATCCTAATGCGTCAAGTTTATTTCTAATAACCTCAATATATCCATTTTTGTCAATCACTAAAATTTCTGTTTTCTCTTTATTTAGTTTGAGAAAATTACTACTCATCCATTCGGAAACACAAGTGAGACATTGTGTCAGTGAATCAAGAGAGTCAGGGTCATCAGGCGCTATTGATAAATACAGCTGTGAGTCATTGACATAGCTGTGGTACCTCATGTTATGCCTTGAGATAATCTGACCTAACGGAAGCATGTAAATCAAAACGAGCAGTGGACCCAGGGTAGATCCTTGTGGAACACGATATAGAATATCATGTGTCTTTGAGTTATAATTACCACAACTAACAAAGAATTTTCTACCTGCCAGGTAGGATTCAAACCAATTTAAGACCCTGCCAGAGAGGCCCACCCTAAGGCGATTTCTAAGAATATTGTGATCAATGGTGTTAAATGCGGCACTCAGAACTAAGAGGATGAGAACAGATAAATGGCCACTGTCTGCATTTACCCACAAGTCATTTACTACTTTAACGAGTGCAGTTTCTGTACTGTTTTTTTCTGAAAAACCGACTGAAACTTATCAAGAATAGCTTGTTTATTGAGGTGGTCATTAAGCTGCACAATGACTGCCTTTTCAAGAATTTTACTTAAGAAAGGCAGGTTAGAAATAGGTATAACATTTTCAAAAGCAGAGGAGTCAAGATTATTTTTCTTCAGCAGGGGTTTAACTACAGCAGTCTTAAGACAGTCTGGGAAGACCCCCGTATCTAATGACGAGTTTACTATGTCAAGAATACTATCTATTAGCACGCCCGATACTCCTTTGAAAAAAATTGTTGGTATTGGGTCAAGGACGCAGATTTCTCAGTTGAGAAATTATTTTATATAAATCAGGTAAATCTATCCTGGTGAAAGAATTTAATTTGTTTATAATAGAGTACTGGAGTTTAAGTGGATCAGTATTGGGGAGATGTACTATATTATTTCTAATATTAATTTTTTGATTAAAAAATACAGGGTATAGGGAAGTGTGGGCCCAGCACTATGAGATCCTCCTGTTCGCTCTGCTCTGCACAGATTCAAATGCTGCTATGCCATTCTTGTAGTGTGGTGACCAGAACTGCACACAATACACCAGATGCGGTCTCACTAGTACAAAATATAATTTAATTATAAGGTCCCTTGATTTATATTCAACAGTTTTTAAAATATAACCGAGCATTTTAATTACCTAATAATTGTGCATGCACATTGCTTAGGTAATAAAAATGCTGTATCAGCAAAATCCCTAGCTGCTTTTCAAAGCTTGCTTCTTGTAGGACAATGTCTTACATCTTTTATTTATCATTAATGATCCTTTTGCCCATATGTAGCACTTTTCTACATTAAACTACCTTTTACAGGTGTTCACGCAGTTCTGAAGGTTGCACAGGTCTTTTTGAATTCTTTTTACTGTCTCCTCAGTGTCTGACATTCTTCCAATTTTAGTGTCATCTGTGAATTTCACAAGTTTGCTATCCATGTTAGGATCATTGTCATTAATCTAAATCAGAAAAAGTAATGGTCCAGGACAGACCTCTGAGAGACTCCAGTGATGACTTCATTCCACATGGAGCATTCTCCTGTTATCTACAGTCTTTGTCTGTTGTTGGTTAAACAACCAACCAATCACTTTTGCTCACACAATGTAGCTAGTAAAATGATTTTCTGAATTAGAGACAATTTCATAGACAGTAAGCTTTTCCGCATATCAATGTATCTTATTTTTCCAGCCTTTCATAAAATGTGTATGTCAATTTTTGCTGCAGTACTGGGTCTTGTTGTCACGCTTGCCTATCCAGATATCTTAGAGAAAGGTAATACTTGTTAGTCATTTTAAATAGTCAAAATTATGGGTCATAAATACACAGAAATAGTTTTGCTACTTAACTGAATCTGTTGTGACTGTCTTCTGTTTGTAGTTTTCCATTCAGATTGCAATGACACCATTTTGAGACATTATTAAATGTTATTAAATGCTCATTTACACCATTGAAAACTATACTGAACAGTTCCTGTGGATTAGTGTTTTCTAATAAAACATTACACTTTTGTACATATCTTTTAATTAATTACACTTCATTTTGAAGGTGTTCTTTGCAAAGACAAATACCCCTGGTGCATATTTTTTTGCTGATGACATTGGGTTATGTAGCGCCAGAAAAGAGGAAGTGAAGAGGAAGTTGGAAAAACGGAGACGGACTTTAGAAGAGAAAGGGTTGAAGATAAATAGGAAGAAGACAGAATATCTGATGTTTATTGATGACCAGGATTAGGAAGTTAGCATACTGGGAGATCTATTGAAAAGAGTTGATACATTTAAATATCTGGGATCAGTGGTGGCCTGGAAAACTAGTTGCAGAGATAACCCATATAATGCAGTGTGGATGGGACAATTGGAAAGAAGAAGTATTGTATAATTGAAGAATTAATGCATAGGTTAAAGGAAAGGTTTTTAAGACCAGCAATGATGTTTGGAGCTGAGACATGGGCAATAAAGGGAGCACAGGAGAAAAGTTAGATGTGGCAGAAATGAGGATATTGAGATGGATGTGTGGAGTTCCAAAAAGAAATAGAATAAGAAATAAGACAATCAGTGGTGCAAGAAAAGTGGAATAGATATCTAAGAAAGTACAGGAAAGTGGTTTGAAGTGGTATGGACAAAGTGATGACAAGAGGAGACAATGAATAGGTGGGCAAAAGAGTGATGTGAATGGAAGTAAAGAGGAAGAGAAAGTGAGGAAGGCCAAAGCAGATGTGGATGGATAAAGTAAAAGAAGATCGGAAAGAAAAGGACTTGACTGGCAAGGAGGTGCAGAAGACTGATCCAGCACATCGGCCCCAAATAGAAGTGGGAAAAAATGAAGAGGAAGAAGTAGAGGTTGTTTGCAAAATGCATCAGCTAACAAAGCAATTATAAATGGTAATAAAAAGGCATAAGACCATTTTGAGTATTGGCTCCCGTAAATGGCATTGTGCCTTCCTGTCATAGTATTTTTTCTTAAAAACTCTTCTTAAATGTATGATCATCTAGAATATTGTGTGCAGATTTGGTCTCCATATTACAAAAAAAAGACATAGCAATTCCATACTCTATTACCCTTGATGAGCTTTCTCTTTTTGAGTTACCAATACTCTTGTTGAGCTTCCTTTATCTTCCTAGCATTTCATGTGGCTTTGGTGCATAGCACCACCACTGTATACTGGAAAAAAAACTAAAGAAAAAACACAATAGTAGTGATTAGTGATCAGCAAATAAAACAGCAAAATACAATAACATTTTGTGATAAAAGCTGATCTCTACCTCCTTCAACTATGAGGGAATGCTAGTGATAAAACTCATTTTCTGAGGGATCAAGAAAAGGCCAGATTATATAAGGTGTGCTTTTTGCAATTTTTTGCAATGTTCAGCTGTACTGATATGGTGTATCTCTAATGGTAATGTATTTTAGAACCAGAAAGCTGCATTACCAGTTCTTTTATTCTTAACTCTCGGAATACCAAGCAGGCCAGTGTTACAGGATCTAAGATTACAAATAGAAACATTGGGGAACAAGCAGTGAAAAATATATAGAGCTGCTAGATTGTTTAGAGCCTTATACAGTATACAATTAAGAGTATATTAAATTAAATCTTGAAGGACGCAGGCACCCAGTGTAATGATGCTAAGACTGGGGATTTACAGTATGCTCAGATTTGTTGCAATGTTTTAGATTAAGTGTATAAAGTTATATCTTTTTTCAAGCAATTCTGTAACAGTGTATTCAAATAATATGAAATGGAGTTCTCAACCTTTTGTCTTAACAAATCATCCCAAGGAATTTAAATGTTTCAAAGTACCACCTTTTTACAGTATCTTACATTGCTAAATAGTGAACTCCCATAAGGTACAATTAAAGGTGATATTTCTAAATATGCACAAAACTGTTGTGTTTTTGGGTTTAACCAAGATATTTCTAGTAGTTTTATGCCTGTGTGCGTGCCTTAAAATTTTTCTTACGTACACCTACATTTTTTTTATTCATTTAACACTAGAATTACCAGAGTCTACAAAAAAACTCATAGATCCAGCCCACCTTAAATCCGTTCGCACCTCTCCGCCAGCGTTCTTTGTCCTCTAAATGTGCTGTTAAGACAAGCTGCAAGCAGCCGGCTATTCCATCCCCCCTCCGACTTAGAATGTGCACGGACTTCTCCCCCCCGAGCAGTCATGAGTCGAGGTAATTCTTGGTAGCGAAAACAAATCAGATCGCTTTCTGCTACCAAGATTCTACCAAGAATTAAAAGCTCGGGCCAATCGCAGCCCGTATCGTCTACCAAGAATTGGCCAATGACGGCTCGTATTGGCTACCAAAAATAAGGAAGGGCGGGCCAGCATGTTGTTAATTATTGTTATTCTGCAAAAGTTTTGTTCAAGTTCACTTTAGAGTCAGATATTCTTTCTGAATAAATTCCATCAGGCAATGTAAGTAAAATAAAGTACTTTCTTTAAAAAAAAAACAATCAAAGTCTGTTAGTTTTACTTAACATATAAGATATAAGATATACGCAACTATCTATCTAAAAATGTTATTCACGAGTCTTGGTTTGTGGAGATAAATAACCTTAATTTTAAAATATATACTTAATGTTATAAAAGTTAAATAAATGTATTAGATTTTGTCGTTTTACCACTTTTTGGAATAATATTACAGCCATATATGACTTTTTTTTTATCTGTTAGTCTTATGAATGGATTTATATATTTACATTTGTGTACTCATTTCTTTGATTTTTTTTTTAATTCTTGAAGATACAATAATGTACAAATACAATAAAATTGGTGAATTGCTTAATCACAGTTTTATTTTACAGTGAGTTTTAAAAAGTAATGATAATAAGTGCTGTATAATTATAAAAATATAAACCACTGCACATGACAACGTTTTTTTTCTTGACTTCATCTTTGCAAATATTTTCAGCTGAAAAGATGTATGAAGCAGGTGTACATATTTACTACAGAAGACCCCAGGACAGTATTGTGTCTGGTATATAAAGACCAATCTTAAGTAATTACTACAGTAAAAATGTGTGTGTTTATATGTATGTGTATATATATATATATATATATATGTATGTATGTGTATATATATATATATATATATATGTATGTATATATATATATATATATATATATATATATATATATATATATACATATTCACGGCATTCGAAATCTGTGTCACAATTTGATTGTATGGGTGGTTACCTACCAGGTAACGCTTGTGGTTGGCCAACAATCTGCTAACATCCGCCACAGTGCCCTCAGTTTGTGAGGAGCAGATCATAGAATGGTTGAAATAGTTTACTGTGAAATAAATGCAAAGAGTACACGACACGTGTTTCGCCCTCATTCTGGGCTCATCAGGTGTACACACTCCACTCCCTCTTGGGAATCGAACCTCGGACGTCAGCGCCAGAGGCGATGCCCCTAACGTTGCGCCACGGCGTGTGGTTCGTTTATTTGACAGCATGTAGATCGGGGTAATTACATTCATGGCATTCGAAGTCTGTGTCACAATCTGATTGTATGGGTGGTTACCTACCAGGTAACGCTTGTGGTTGGCCAGCAATCTGCTAACATCCGCCACAGTGCCCTCAGTTTGTGAGGAGCAGATCATAGAATGGTTGAAATAGTTTACTGTCAAATAAATGCAAAGAGTACACGACACGTGTTTCGCCCTCATTCTGGGCTCATCAGGTGTACACACTCCACTGCACTCCCTCTCAGGAATCGAACCTCAGACGTCAGTGTCGATGCCCCTAACGTTGCGCCACAGCGTGTGGTTCGTTTATTTGACAGCATGTAGATCGGGGTAATTACATTCATGGCATTCGAAGTCTGTGTCACAATCTGATTGTATGGGTGGTTACCTACCAGGTAACGCTTGTGGTTGGCCAACGATCTGCTAACATCCGCCACGGTGCCCTCAGTTTGTGAAGAGCAGATCATAGAATGGTTGAAATAGTTTACTGTCAAATAAATGCAAAGAGTACACGACACGTATTTCACCCTCATTCTGGGCTCATCAGGTGTACACACTCCACTGCACTCCCTCTCGGGAATCGAACCTCGGCTACATGCTGTCAAATAAACGAACCACACGCCGTGGCGCAACGTTAGGGGACATCCGAGGTTCGATTCCCGAGAGGGAGTGCAGTGGAGTGTGTACACCTGATGAGCCCAGAATAAGGGCGAAACACGTGTCGTGTACTCTTTGCATTTATTTGACAGTAAACTATTTCAACCATATATATATATATATATATATATATATATATATATGTATATTATATGTTTATATATCTGCGGTGGGTTGGCACCCTGCCCGGGATTGTTTCCTGCCTTGTGCCCTGTGTTGGCTGGGATTGGCTCCAGCAGACCCCCGTGACTCTGTGTTCGGATTCAGCGGGTTGGATTATGGATGGATGGATGTTTATATATAATATAACAAGTGACTGGTATGTTATGATTTTTTTTTATACTCCTCACTAATTTCACAAATTGTTCACATCTATTCTAATACAGAACTATAATACTATTATTAAAATTATTAATATATAATATTATGATTTTCTTTTTTTAATAATATAAAACTGCTATAACATACAGTATATCAAATACTGTATGAAATTCAAGAAATGCAAAGGTTGTGTAGCATATGCCGACCAGTTCATTGATTAGGCAGAACTCCAGCTTCGGAGTCTGTATTTTCCTGATCTTGTGTGAATAAATATTCTCAGGATTCATAACAGGTACATATACAATCCTTCTGCCTACTTCACCTAAAATGTAGAGCCAGACCTAAAAATGGCCAAGATTTTGTCAGTTTAACTTTATGTAATTAAATATTTTAAAAATGATTGTATGTAGATGGAGCCAAACTTCAGGAAGAAGGCAGATGGAAGTCTCAACTTATCTGATTCCTTTGGAAGCACAAAAAGTGAAGAAGGAGAACCAGAAGAGGCCATGGTCTAGACCTCTCTCACCAGATAAGGTCCTGGAGTCTGCAAGAACAGCCGTTGTAAGACATGGCCAGGACTCAAATAACAGATCGAATATTTTGGGTCAACATGAAATGCAGTTTGGCATCTTCAGAGGCCAGACACTCAAGTGGGTAACAGAGAATGCCTTGGGATACGCTGGGTATCTTGTGTCATCTATGATGAAAGAATCATCAGAGGTAAAAGACTCCAAAAACCACCATTTTAATAAGGCAGCCTTTAGGGAATATATGGAGCTTTTTCCCGAGGGCCAGAAGGCTATTCACATTATGGCCTGTGCTAACACCTCTACTGTTCTGCCCTCCACCTCCTCTGCTGCTGCAGCATCCTCCAGGTCTCATCCCTCTACTACCCCAGCATCAACCACCTTTCAATTCTCCTCTACTGCCCTAGCATCCTCCAGCTCTCATCCCTCCTGTAGTGCCTTGCCCTCTTCCAACTTGCAGCCCCAGCAGCAGCTCCCCAGCTCTGCACCTGTTCCCAAAGTGACCTCTCTGCGTTCCCTTTTGGTTGGGAAGTTACAGCACCCTATGAGAGTAGATAAAAGTGTCAAAAGGGTCTTGTTTGAAAAGAAGACACAACCTGGTAATTGAGTCATAAATTTGTAATATATATATATATATATATATATATATATAATATGTGTGTGTGTGTGTGTTTAAAATGTACTTTTATCTTTAATTTTCAGTCTTTCTGCATTTGGTATTGTTTTGACATATTTATTGCTTATTGCATATTTTTCAGTCCTGGATGCTGTGGTAAGCTCTGTTTCGGCCCCTGAACAGACAGCTGAGCTAGAAGACAGTGAATTGCTCGCAGAGGTCGAACAGTTAGAGTCACAGCCAACCAGTAAGTATATTTCATGCAGGTCTTTTAGTGATGTTCGTAAACATTGAATCAAGTTTCACCATACATTTCAGCCTTTGGTTTAAATTGGTTAGTGCTGCAGGGTACTGATTACATTTCTATAAGTACATGGCTCTGTAGTACATTTGAACTCTAACTATTCTTAATAATGATTAAAATAAATTTGCCTTGCCTAAGTTAATATATTGTTCTTTATCAGTGCTTTTCCTTATTATTCTCCCTGTTATTTTCAAAAACATAACTGTGCTCATTTGTATTGTTTTAAAGCTGCACCTGCCAAATGTGCTGTAAAGATTCATATACTGTAAATTTTATTCCTAGAATTCTCTCTTTTTTTTCTGCCTCCCAGGGTGACGTATTTGTCTTCTAGCAGGCTGGACACGCACTTTGCCTCTGGACGATCAAATCTGGATTTCAAAGGCCCTTTTCAAGTGGTCAGCATATGGTCATCCAGAGCTGGATTACACAAAGCTTGATAGGATGTGGTGGAGCCCACCTCAGCCACCCTTCCTCACCAGTGCTGGCTTGCCAAAAACAGAGTGCTACTTTGGTCATCGGTTGGTACTCTGGATGCTCTGGAAGGTGAAGCTCACTTGTCCACATCCAGACTGTGTGAAGGAGGAGCTTACATCAGCAGGCCTGCATCAGAAGATTCGCCAGGTGTTAGATGTGGACAGCTCTTACTTCATTGCCTCAGAGTACCTGGCATGCAAAAAATGCAAGAGGAAAGTCATTAGTTGGAGCCACAATGTTGTGTCATAGCTGGACATTAGCCACAGGCTCCAGTCCCCTTGCATCCTCACATCCAGGTTGGCATGTGACATGTGGGTGATTTGTCTGTTGCGTCAAAGAGGTCTGGGCAATAGTAGCAGCCAAATTAAAAAAAAGCTGGAAGAGGAGCATGCAGAGTTGTGGCTAGGGAAAAACATTCAGTACCTGGCAGACTGCAAGGGCTTTTCAACTGCTGTCTCCACTGGTCTGTCAAACCCAGTGACCTTTAAGAACCCACCTGACATGCTCCCTGTCCCAAAGCACGGCTGGCTGATGCAGGTATATGCCCAGGATGTGCTAAGTAGACTGGATGAGATTAAACCACTATCACCTCACATTTTTGGATGTGTGCTAAAAGTAGATCCTACCAAGAAGGTCTCAAAGAAGCTTGCAGGTCACGGGGCTGGGACTGCTTCCTGGGCGACAAATGTTGGCAACGAGTATGGGCGGATTATAATGTCTGTCCTCACAGCAAGTGAAGGCTTTGGTCTTGGACTGATGGTTGATGGAATAATAAAGAGGTTCAGGGATGCTGGAGTGCCTCCTCCTGAAGTGCTGTATGTTGATAGAGACTGCTGTGGGTCCACCCTTCTGAGACGGATGTTTGAAGAGTGGAAGGACTTGCAGATCAAGCTTGATATATGGCATTTCACGAGGAGGATTGCTGTTGGTTGTACAACTGATTCGCATCCTCTGTATGCAACCTTCATGAACCGCCTCAGCCACTGCATCTTCATGTGGGACCAGGAAGAGTTGCACAGACTTAAGGAGGCCAAGCAAGCAAAGCTGGAAAGTCAGCTAGTCCGGTTTTCACATGCAGATGTGATGCGTCGACTTAGCAGAAATGAGTTGGCTCTGCACTGTAAAAGAAAGACCCGCAGTGCAGAAGACATTCAGGACCTGGTCACTAAATTAATTGAGGCTTTTGATGGTGAGAGGGGCCACAACACTCTCGGAGTACCTCTCATTAATTCCGGAAGGATAGGTGAGATATGGAGGTCACAAAAAAAGCAGATTGTCTGCATTCAGGATCCTCCTGGTGTGCAGCTGTATGTGCAGACTGGGACTTTGGTAAAGGGAGGTTATCGCCTGCCAACCTACAGATGTGCAAGAGGTTCTACTTCACTGGAATCCTTCCACTTACATATGAACAGGTTCATCCCAGGTAAATACACAAGTGTCTCTCAGGGCACTGTACAGGCAAACAGTCCTTTATAAGCTGTGTGTAATGCTAAGATGTTTTATCATCGCAGTTACCTTTGATAGATGCAGTAGTATAAAAAAATGTCCATTTATTTTTCAGGAACACTTGCAAGTGACACATTTTTCCAGGCTTACCTTATAGATGGCTTGGCCAGATGGAATGAGGACAGGGCTGTCGCTGCCACTTCAGAGGGGAATAAAGAGCCACACTCCTACAGTGGCCTTCTCCGCCATGCAGCCAACACTCTTGCGGAGGAAGGAGCTTGGTAACCTTATTACTCAATACCACGCAAATACAGGGATAACTTTTGTTCACTCATTACTGGATATATTTAAATTAAGGTGGAGTTAACTGAAATATAGTTGTTATTTTAAATGCTGTTAATATTGTAATGTCAAGTCTCTGTTATTGGCTTGTTTTATTGTTTCAGATGAGCTTAGAGGAGTGGAGTATCTGTACAACCAGACAGGCAAAATCCACTATAAGGCAACAATAACTGAGCTAGAGGATAATGACATCCACGTGGAGGAGGATGATGATGATGATGAGGGCTTTGTGGAGCCTGAGGCCTTTCAGGACCTCACTGTTCCCACAATGGATATCACAAGACCTCCATGTGCTGCCTCCACAGCCACATCATCTGCAACTCCATCTGCAGTGCCCTTATCCTCTCCTTCAAGGACAGGAGCAGAACATGTGGAGAGCGGTCAAGACACCTGGCACTTAGTGTACCTATTTTGACGAACAGTACGTTTTTTGTTGAACCTTTCTAAAACACCAAAATTTGGCATGATATCAGTGAATGTTTTTCATATGCAGAACATTAAATGTTGTGTTGACCTTGCCCAAATATTCTGCTTTCATTTTTCTTTTAGCTCAAATAAATGATGCACGGCGGCATGGTGGCACAGTGGGTAGCGCTGCTGCCTCGCAGTTGAGAGACCTGGGGCCTCATGTATAACGCCGTGCGTAGAACTCACACTAGAACATGGCGTAAGCACAAAAGCGGGATTGTGCGTACACACAGAAAAATCTAGATGCAGGAATCTGTACGCACGCAAAATTTTACATTCTTCCACTACATAAATCCCAATCAGCGTGAAAAGTAACGCACGTGCACGCGCCTTCTGTCCCGCCCCAACTCCTCCCAGAATTACGCCTCTTTGAATATGCAAATCAATATAAATAGCCTTCTGTGAAAAGACAATGGGAAAAGCACAGGGGAAAATATAAGAATTTCAGCGAATACCAAGTGGAAGCAAAGGAAAAACGTACTATTTGTTGGTTTAAACAGTGGTATAATCAACAAAAGGAAGTTGATCGAGTGACAGAGTGTCGGAGAAACTCGAAAGATCCAAGTTCACAAAATCGCACAGTGCCTGAAATAAAAAAGAAATCACATATCAAAGTCGCCGTGAAAAGGCGAGTCGTAGCCCACCGTCTGAATGTCATATGAAAGCTTATTAGGGTACAGACAAAACAAATAGGCACACAGTGGGAAAAAAGCACGAAATGTCAACTTTTATCTCGAAATTTTCACTTTAATCACGTAGTTTATTTTGCCATTAAAGTAGAACATCATAAACTTCATCTTAAAATCGTTTATTTTACTAGTTTCTCAAGTAGCACGTTAAATGCTTTGTTCTGTATTTGATCTTCTATGTGCTCTATGTGTGTGAATCACTACGTGCTTCCGTTCTTTCTCTTTCTCCGACAGGACACAGAATCCATTACATTCGTGATATTACAGCTCACTGAATAATTAAAATACTGAGATGTATACGTGATATCATTTTCATGATGATAGGAATGAAAGCATGTTATTAAACATGGGAACACGGTGGCGCAGTGATTGTTCATGTCTCACGCAAGAGTCTTGCTGCGCCATGTGCGACCTTCGATTAAATAATTTATTACAGAAGTACTGTCTCTTTCAAACGTACTAACCTCAAATTCCTGTCCTAACTTTTCTTTCTCCAAATGCCCAATCGCCACACAATCAGCTCTGTAATAGACGTTAAGCCATCTGTAAGCTTAGAACGCAGATTCTTCAAAACTTTTAAGGAACATTGAAATATCTTCGTAGTACATGTTTAATTATTCTATCCGTCTATCTTTCCAGTGTCACGTCAGCGCAAGAATACAATGCAATGCAGGAACAATCCCTGAACTAGCTAGCGCTGCGGCACCGTGTCCTCACATGTTTAATTATTAACAATACAGATTATTTAAATGAAGTTAAAGTTTTAGCTGTATAATATAATCAACATATTTTGCTGCATTTCATCTTAACAATGATATCATCATATGTAAATACACGCTTCATAAAGTTGCGCAGGTTGTGCAATATTATAACTGTAGTGTAAGTTTACAGTGAGGTAATTGAACTTATAAGTTCAAACAGTTCTACAAGGAGCACTTGATGGACTGATTGAGTGTGTTTATAGTTCTTGGGATGAAACGTTTTCTAAACCGCGAAGTCCGTACAGGGAAGTCTCTGAAGCGTTTTGCTGTGGCTCAGGCAGCATCTGCTTCATGCTGTGTACCGATAATTCTCTTTCCAATCAGCTGCTGCTGTGATTCCCCACTCAGATACAGTGATATAAATATTCTGAGTGGTGCAGTGAGAGTAATATGGAAAAAGATGATCTGCTGTGGCAACACCTAACGGGAGCAGCTGAAAGAAGAAGAAGATGCAGTGAGAGTTACAACACTAAAGCAGTTATGGTATTTGGAATACTATGGCTATTTCCTGGACCATTATATTGCTGCAGGTTAATTACAATCAGATGCATTACACTAATAAACAATATGCAGTTAGTTTCAGTGTATTTATAAAGCCGCGTCAGGAATGTGGATCTAAGAAAGAAATGGTGATCACACAGGAACAGTGCACTGCTTTGACGCTGGGTGCCGCCAGTCTGCAAAACCGAGTGGAGAAATTGCGTACGCCAAGGTATGAGTTACCGTGGAAATGTGCGTGGCTTTACGCCAAGTTTAGGTTTTATACATCGGATTTGAGCGTGGGAAAGGTTCGTACGCAACATTTCTGTGCGTACGCACCGTTTATACATGAGGCCCCTGGTGACCTGGGTTCGCTTTGCGGGTCCTCCCTGCGTGGAGTTTGCATGTTCTCCCCGTGTCTGCGTGGGTTTCCTCCGGGCGCTCCGGTTTCCTCCCACAGTCCAAAGACATGCTGGTTAGGTGGATTGCCGATTCTAAATTGGCCCTAGTGTGTGCTTGGTGTGTTTGTGTGTGTCCTGCGGTGGGTTTGCACCCTGCCCAGGATTGTTTCCTGCCTTGTGCCCTGTGTTGGCTGGGATTGGCTCCAGCAGACCCCCGTGACCCTGTGTTCGGATTCAGCGGGTTGGAAAATGGATGGATGGATAAATGATACACTGCAGTCATCAGCTAATGCCAGTGATGACCATTCTTTATTATCACTATTCACTAGTCATGATGTGAGTTCAATATTTGAAGATATTGTTACTTATTGTTACTTGAAACTGTATTTAAATTGCTTTCAAAACATTTCAGTACTGAAATAAGTCTTAGAAAAATATGTTCTCAGCTATTGGACTGTATTTATTGTCAGGCACCATAGTTGCCAGGAATTTTTCTTGGTCTTACATCAACAAATTGAATAACACAATCTGCAATACATGACATCATCATAACATTATACACAGTAGTGAAAGTATTGAAATATACATTGCACAAAACAGAATTCTATAAAACAATATAGCACAAGAGAATTGCACTCCTGCCAGGTAATATAGCAAGTGAGTCCTTGTAAAATAAACGTAACTTAGATCAGATGGAGGAGTTTAGAAATCAGGAATGTAGCTGGAGAGTCTGACTGCTGCAAGATGTACTGGAGAGCCATGTTAACTACATCTTCAGCTGACCTGTTTGCACAGTAAGCAAACTGTAGTGGATCAACCAGAGCCTTTGTGATAGATCTGAAGATCAGAGATATTAAAGAATCAGACATTTAAAACTCTTCATTATTACAGAGGTCAGTGCCAGAGCTGTGTAATCATTTAGACTTTTAAGTATTTGGCTTCTTAGGGATGATTATGGACTGTATTGAAACAGTCAAAACCTATACATTGAGACAAAAACGGTGATTTTTTTTTATAAATACAAGATCCAACTTAATGTGGAGGGAAAAAGTGTTTTCTGGTTCAGGAGCTTTACAGCATTTCTGTCTCTGAAAGAGCAAACTGACCTCATGCTACAAAAGGCAGAGAGGGGAGGTGCAGTTACACTGTTAAGAGAGCAAAGTCAGCTGGTGTGATGTGCAGAGTGGTGCTTTAGAGCATTTCAAACCTACAATCAAAACTATCCATCAAGTTTGTTAGTTAGGGATTCATCTTTATTTGGGGGTAAGGGGCATGTCATTAAAACCAGTAATCATTTGTAAAGCATTCAAGACTCAAGAACACTCATTGGAGAAGAAGTTCTGTTACAGCCTGACCTTCTATCTGCTTTGGTAGTTGATATGTAAATTCTTTGTAAACAGATTTATCTCCACTTTGGTAAGCTTTGTCTTTAGTTTTTCATAACTTCTTTCAGATCATTAGAAAACTAGTCTGTCATTATTGCATTTCATGATTGTTTAGTTGGAATACAATTGTATTGACAACAATTTATGTAAGAAATAACTGAGCCACTATATTCATCTATTTAATTTTAAATGTAGGATTCGGTTGGACCTGACAACGTTGAGGGTTACAGAGCTGTTCAGGATTTGCCAGACTATTGGGTTGCTCTGAAAGACCATAGTCTTGCTTTGACCAGAGAGGAATCCAGCCATATAATGGACCCTTGGGCATCCCTATCAGACTATGACAAGGAACGGACAGTTTATGCTCCATGCCATCAGGCCACCCTAACCAAAGGGAGATTCAGAGCCACCAAGAAGATTGCTGTGCCGGGTGTTGAGAGCACAAAGCAGTGTGTTGCCCTGGGCAAGAATGATAATGTTACATTTTAGTAAGAATGATAATGTTACATTTTAGTAAGAATGATAATGTTACTTTTTTTCATGAATTGACAACTTATTTCACCAATAATTTTTGCAGGTGCTTTCTAGGAGCTCATATTCCAGCTCAGTGGCCTGACTGCAACAGGGTTGTTGAGCAAGTGTTTGTGAAACTTTGCCTAGTGTTCCCGAGCCGAAAACGCAGTGAAGGTGTAACAGTGTCTAGATGGACTCTGGTCACGCGTGCCTACAAGCACATAAGGGAGTGCATCTTGAATAATGCACATGTGATGCAGGAAACCACCATCCAGCTCCCTGAGGTTAACGCTGCCACACTTGCACAATGGTGAGTCAATGAGCTCTTGTATACTCAGTCCTCCATTTTACACTTTTGTTTTGTAAATATACACTTGTGTAGTACAAATACAAATGTTTTGAATGTAACATATATTTTTAGGTACTGCAGACGCATCCAGACCCAGGAGAGAAAGATCCTGCAGCAAGGCATCTCTGCTCCACAGGCACCTTTGGAAAGCAGCGAGATGATACCTCCTGCACTTCAAAAAAAAAGTCAGTCTCCCTACAAGCAGTGTAGGCAACCCTCACATTTTTACCCTACCACAAAACACTGCAGGGATGGCAAAGACGAAAAGGAGACTGGGCAATCCTGTTGGTATGCATACATTTGCAGAACCCTCATCTCTCGCTGTTATTGCAGCTCCCACACCTCTTCCTGCAACTCCTGTGCCTATCAATGAGCCGCAGCCTACAGTCCAGTCCACGACTCCTGCTCCACTACCATTTATTCTCCCCAACATTTCATGTCCCACTTCCACTGAAGGGACCTCATTGGTAATGGTTGGAACTGCAGCTTGTCAGAAGTCACACGTGCCATATACCACACAGTATTACTGCAAGAAACAATTGGAGCAGGAGAAGAGTGGATTGTCCAAATGAAAATATGTAAAAAAAAATAGATGTTATTATCTGCAAACATTGTAAGAAGAAGGGAAAACCATCAGCTCACCAACAGTACTTTGGAAACTGGAATTGTGAGGAAACAGCCACAGTTTCATTGGCTGAGTGGAAGACAGCACTGATGGCACGAGGCTATGGGGGGCAAAAGAGACCTCAAATGAAACCACCCCAAGCCTCTACAGCTAGACCCTACCCCCATGTAAACACTTGTCTTTTTCTTGTTGTGTTTTCTAATTATTTCTATATTATTTATTCACCCATTTTTTGCATAAATTATATACTACTTTTTGTCACATTTTTATACATGTTACTATTGTTCAATTATACATTTTTACTGTACATAGTATATTCATAGTTATTATATGCTAAATATGTAAATATTTTAGATAGATAGATAGATAGATAGATAGATAGATAGATAGATAGATAGACTTAGGGGTCACATAGTCATTAGGATAAAGTGTTTTGATATGCTTTCCATATTATTCCAAATATAGCGTTCATCATAAAGAAATAGCATAAAGGGTTAATAAAAGACAGAAACCTGTTGAGGCTCATCAGGAAACCAGATGAAGGTCAAGTGAACAATAAAATATACTGAAGGTGACTGAGAGATCAGATGAGTTGTATTCAGCAAGATTGGACAGCGGTTATACAAATACATTTCAAGGGTGGTGGCTCAAACCAAATAGTATAAGAAAAACCAGAATATATTAACATACTGTCATTTTATATAAATCATTTGGGTGTAAACCAACCACAGTAAAATGTATGCCTTGATTGACCCTGTATGTAAATGCAGTAGTTTATAAGATGAACTTGTATCCTTTGTGTCTCTGACCATTCTGTAGATAGAAGAACACTCCATCTTCAGACATTAGATGAAGAGTGATAAATGATGCAGATGGACAAGCTTTGCTCCTGCCTGATTGCTGATTTGTCCTGTTAGAAGAGAAGTTTCTTTTTTAATTAAATTGAATTCTACCACACGGTATATAGGACCTGTAAAGATCTTATTTGTATCAAAGTCTTAATGTACAGAAGCGATGAACAAGGTAGTGTGTGTAAATCAATTAATTAATTGGCCCTGGTGTATGTTTTTAAATGAGGTCCCCTGTGTTAGACTGTCCAGGGATTGTTCCTGCTTTTGCGCCCAGTGCTTGCTGAGTTATAAAAGGTATGTATGTATGTATATGTGTGCATAATATATACTGTATATATAGCCTTTGCAATATTTCCAAATATTTACTTTTACCTACTTCAAATTAAAGGTCAGCATCAACTAGAATATATTACTTCCCAAATGTTATAAATACATACAAACACAAGGCTGTGAACTGTTATTTATTCATTCTTATCGTGTTTTCATTTTTATTGTACCTCTCCTGATTATCTGTGCGGCCATCAGAGACCATGGTAAAAGTGCCATATAAGTAATTAAAATTTGTTATTATTTGTTATAATTATGATTCAATAGAATGTGCAGGCAGTTTGTTTAAGTGTGATTTTTAACTATGCTTGTTGTCCGTGTGTTCCTTGACAAATCATTCATTAAATAGTTTTTGTTTAATCAAGAAAGAAAAATAAACAACTACATCTGCAATGTAGGATTCAAAGCACCGTTCCTTGAAGAGAAAGTTATAGTTAAAAATTTATTTTAGAGATATATTCTTCCATTCAGCAATACCCTACGATAATTCTTGGTAGATCGTCTCTCAAGAATCACAGCTATACCTCGACTAATACACGATATCCCTCTCCCAGCTCATGCCTTGATTGACTATCCATCCATCCATTTTCCAACCCGCTGAATCCAAACACAGGGTCACGGGGGTCTGCTGGAACCAATCCCAGCCAACACAGGGCACAAGGCAGGAACCAATCCCGGGCAGGGTGCCAACCCACAGCAGGACTCACACAAACACACAACCACACACCAAGCACACACTAGGGCCAATTTAGAATTGCCAATCCACCTAACCAGCATGTCTTTGGACTGTGGGAGGAAAACGGAACTTGATTGACTATCTGGGAGTGAAGTGGAGTTTCAGAGTGGAAATAATAGATCGTTATTTCATGTGTGTTCCGTTTCTACAGTAATCTGTGTAAATACATTGTCAAAACAGAAACTTTTTCATATTTTAGTAATAAATGTTACAAAATGTAGGCATAAACTATAGAATGTGGGAAGCCTTAAGTCCAAACATCAAATAAACACTTTCACAAAAGGTCGAAGAACGATACAACATCTTCCGCGGCGTAGTGGTAAGATTTGCTGACTCAAAGTGTAACAAGCAGGTGGCCAGTTGCTATGTGCTACAACATGCTGGCGGTGATCAACGCACATTTAAAAAAAAAGCTTGTGATTATTTGAAGCAACCGGCCACCTGCGTGCTCCTGCCAAGTAGATATTGCTGCAGACCGGAGTAAAATGGGCGTGAATATCATTTTCGACTTCAGCCAATCATATACACGTATTAAATTTGTGGCTGATCAGTGCTTGACGTTCAATCGAAAATTTAAACGTCGCGGTAAATCACCTTTTTATTTAACAAATCGCCAATCGGTGTTATTTGTCATTCATGCTCCACTTTAGCCAATTGCCATATGGATATGTAAAAAGAAAGGTGGGACTAATTTCTAAAGGTGGACGGTCAAGATAAAGTGACTGCAAGAGACGGAGTGTATATTCGTAAAATACATCAGCGACGATAGTCTACAAGTGCCACTATCTTACACTATAACACTCTGTCGAGTGCATTATTAAGACTGCAGTGTATTTTTTACCACCGTCACTTATGATTAGCGGCTCTGAAAAAATAATGATAATAAAAGTTTGGATATGAGATATGTATCGTTACTAAACAACGTCTGAAGAAAACTTAAATGAACATAACAATACAAATTCGTGTCCGCCTAATTTTAATGGATTGACGTACACTTAAGTGTGGGCTCTACTTGATTGAGTCAGTCAGATTAAAACAAATATTTGACTGTTGTTGTTTACTTGAATGTCCAAATGAAGTAGTCGTATACATTTAACAAGTCACCTTAAAGACGGGCTGTAAACGTATTACAATTTTAAACGTTGAATAAACTGTCAGAGTTAAATGTTTACTTCTATAATATACAACCCTAAAATGTGTTTTATTACTTTCATTACTATTTATCAACGTTTATGTATTTAAGTATTCCTAATATTCTATTGCCCCCCCAGACCCCCATCTGCCTGCAGATCAGCCTCTGTTCCTTGTTTGCTGATGTCTGTTAAATATTCTGCGGTCTTCATGTCTGTTCTCATCATACCAGCAGCTCTAGTGAGTTTCTTGCCTGTGCTTCTCGTAGTCAAGTTTGTTTTAGGCTGTATTATCCACATTACTAACCGAAGGTTGTACAGTATACCGGATGTACGGACGCAGGATCACGAGTTCATGAACGCATCGAAGCGCACGCGCTATATACGGACGCCGGACGCAACCCGTGCCAAAAGCGCACGCGCACTCGCACAGCGCCCAATAGACACACCCAGCGGCTTACCAAAGTCAGTAAGTGGCGCTCAAACAACACAACACAATATGTATAGCAGAATCGTACGTCAACGTCGCCGCCATATTGTGAGTGGCACTGCTGCGGAGTGAAGTAATGAATAATGTGCTGCTTGGGATTGTACAAACCGCTGTACGCTCCAAACCAAATCCCGTGAGATTACATCTCATAGGTAAGGCTGAACAATTGGTTTGGTTATATTTCGCCGTTAGAAAATCCCGTTTCATAATCGTTACTTTCGCTAAACCAGGCTAAGCTAGCAAAGCTATGCATTTAGGTGATCAAGTCAGCCTCTAAACAACGGTTTGGCTCCACGTATTTAGTCACTATGTAGATTGTTGTTAGCTGTTAACATGTCTCAAACGTGATGATGTTCTTTCTCAAGGAGCACATTTAGGAAACACAGTTTGAAAGTGACAACCATCATTTTATGCTCATGTCTTTAGTTGTGTCTGTCTTCCACAAACTAAGGCTACACCATATTGCCAGACTGAATACTCTCATATTACAAGATCTGAGTGAGCGAGAGAAGTATGAAGGCAGTCCCCAAAATGTTAAGTATATGGGAGGAATGAGTAATAATAATAGTCATAAGTATTATTATTTGATACTTGCCAGTTAGTTTTTCTTCACACAGACGTCATAGACACACTTAATAAATTACTAAGTAGTAGACACACTTAATAAATTACTAAGTAGTGTAGTAAACAGGACTTAATTCGAATCTCAAATTGATGTTATTTTGGAGAAAGTGGGTGAATAGGATTACAAAAGTTGTTGGACTCAATGACCTGCTCTTGTCACAATTGCTTAGTGCAACTGCTTTTCCACCTAGTATTGTTTGCCTCAATGTTTACCTCCCTGCAGTTCTGAAAAGGAAAAATAGCTTAGACAATGGATAGATAGATAGATAGATAGATAGATAGATAGATAGATAGATAGATAGATAGATAGATAGATAGATAGATAGTGAAATAGAGAAAAAGGTTGAAAGATAAAGATAAAGTCGTACACGGAGCTGTTGGAAAGGCTGCCACTCGTGGTGGCGCCTGTGTCATCAAGTGATGATGATAACAGAACACTTGGTGCCACTGCTCTCCTGCCAAATTGTTTGCCTGCCTATGGAAAAGTCATGTCAGGTAAGGGAGCACTGGAATCATCGGGAAGAAGGATCCTTTCATCAGAATGGCACTGACTCAGCTGTAGAATGGCCAGCAGGGGGGAGGCAGCTAGTTGGCCGAGGTCTCCAGGACTTCGATTGCGTTTGGCTTGTCTGCTTTTATAACCTGGTTAACTGATGGACAGATGGTGTTGTTTTCCATTTACGTTAATTAGTTCCTACTTTATTTTTGAGGTATTTGAGCAAATCTGTATCCTAATATGTGATAGTTCTGTATTTAGTGAGTGGAATCATCTATTCTTGTACTTTGTCTTGAGACTTTTCAATGTTCTCTGCACCTGCACTTGGTGAGAAGCACTGTGCAAGAACAAAGTAGTCCTTACTGTTGTATTGTACTTCTGAAGTGGCCATGATAGATTGGCCGTCCAGCTCTGTGAAGAGGATTACTTGTTTTCTGTCTTGTGTATTTACCCCATTTTTTGACACCAGTTGTACGCCCAGCCTACCTTGAACAGAGTCTCTCTCTGAATTGCCTTTCTCAAATATGTCTTCCATTTTTTTCCCTACAAGGGAAAGGGGGGGGGGGGGGGGGGGGGGGGATTCTTGTCTTCTTAGTCAATGTTGTCAAAAACATGGCCTGTTAAAAGCATTGAGGTATTCCTTGTGTGGTTTTGGGCTACTGCGGTGGGCTGGCCCCTGCCTGGAGTTTGTTTCCTGCCTTGCGCCCTGTGTTGGCTGGGATTGGCTCCAGCAAACCCCCGTGACCCTGTAGTGAGGATATAGTGGGTTGGATATACGAGAGGAGGCTCTGCTCACATCTATCAGTTATAGTTGTGTTAATACACGAGGTGATTGGGGCAGCACAAATTAAAACAAAGTGTTATTAATAATTATTCAGTATAAATTGTACAACCATTTCAAGAAATATTTACAATTAACAATAACGATGGGTCAGTTGAACTGAAAGAAAAATTAATCTTCTTTGTGCATTCTAACAAACAGACTGATCGGGGAATATACTAAAACATGCCCACTTCTATATATTATATATAAATAATATGTAATGAGGATAGACATGTTTGCTTGTAATGTTCAAAAAAGGTAATAAAACTGTGCAATACAGTTATAAAAGATAAAGAAAAAATGCAGATGGCATGAATTGGCTAAAAACAGATACACAGACAATTTCAAATATACAGAACTTAATCAACAAAGTGTCCTTTATTGTTTACATCAATAGTTAAATCAAATCTACACAACTCTATTATGCACAGTCAGTTTAACACTCAGAAATAAAAAAGGCCAAAGACAAATAAAGCCAGTGACGCGTTTATCAGAGGAGGCGCTGAAATGGAATCCCAAGTTGAGATGTCACAGTGATGCTGTCTGTCTTTGTACTCCAACAGTTGAAGCTCAAGTTTGTCAAACTCTTCACTCACCTTAAAAAAAAAAAAGATTTATTTTCACCAATACTAAAATTGTATTAATGCGTATTTTACTTTAAACAAATATTTACACAAATATTTACATTTCTATGTATTTAGTTTATATTCTTGTCTAAATTCACTACAAGTAAAATGGTATTCTGATTAACAGAAGAATGGTGCTGAAAATAAAAAGAAAAGACCGTCTGCTCCCAACACCACATGACGTCCCACTCACCGTCTGCTGGTCCATCAATGAACAGACCTTCTGCCTCTGGTAGAGAAATCCTCTCAACTGTTCCTCGAGCTTTAATAAGAGCCAATCACCAAAAAAGAAACAGAGAGGACGTCACTCATAGAGATACTTTCTGTACTCATTAGAGACTCACTGAAGCCAAATCAGCACACCCAGAATGATGTGAACTCTGTCGATCTTTTCAAAAGTACCTACAGCTCTTGATAGCACTTCATCAGGTAGTTGATGAAGAGCTGACAGATGGCCTCTACTTCTACTGTATAGAGGTTATTACCCGGTGACTTTTAGGATCTTTGTCATTTTTAAACCTTTTGGATGACACCTTTTCAGATACAACAGCCTGTTGGACAAGCAAATACAAGAGTTTGGTGCTATAAAGTCATCATAGCTCTTTGCTACTAGATAGATTGCAATAACAAATTTTTACTTGTTAACTGAACTAAGTTACCAGCAAGTGGTCATCTGCTCCATGGCCTTTTATGATGAACTCCAACAGTTTTTATGTTGAGTCCTCCTGGAGGCCCAGCTGATCTCTGCAGCCTCATAAACCTGAGCCCCTTGTTCTTGAGTCAGCTGCCCTTCTGCAGCCACACAGTCACTGTGGAGACACACAAATAAATACATCAGACTGTCACATGAAGGATTTGTCTTGTGCAAGCTATCTGGTTTTGGTCTGAACACTCCTGTTTTCTCATAAAAGTGGACACTTTGGAATAAAGTTCAAACTTTGAGAACTACTCTGTGGTTCATTACAAAAACTCTCGTTCATGGTTATCTCAATAGTTTTTAGAATACATCCACTATTTCAGAGTATTAAGTATACCCCAATCTGGACACTACCTAAAGTAATATGCAAGTCACAGACATGTCATCCTAAGATAAAAAGGATAAATACACTGCTCTCCATTATTACTGGCACCCCTTGTAAAAATTAGTAAGAAGGATTACAAAAAAAATCCCTGTTTGCTGAAGTTTTATACACAATTTACATAACATTTCTATTATTATTAAGTTATTAAGCAGTTCGCATACGTTTACAACCCGAGATTTTTCTTCTTTTTTTGCATATAACAAAGACATATGCTTTGCATTTGCCATTCCAACAGATTGCACATCACAAACATTAACACTGCTATCTTTTTTACGTGTCTGCCGTTTCTATAGGAGGGTGACAATGAGTTAAATTCCAATGGATGTTTTTCAAATGTTGACAAGCAATAAGCAAAAGGTATCACTGAAAACCACAGACAACAAAAACATTAAAAAAAAACAGTACGAGGAAAGTTCAAAGAAAGATTTTTTTTTTTTTACAATGTTTCTGTTTGGGGATCGTTGTGTAAATGTGTACGACTGAGCTGCGACCACAGATCTAACTGCTCTGTGGATGATTCATTCAAGCATTTCAAGGTCACTTCGTTGTAATGAAAGCATCTGCTGAATGTACTTCGTAGTAATGAGATTTCTATAGTCTCGTGTCATCTATCTATCTATCTATCTATCTATCTATCTATCTATCTATCTATCTATATGGGGAAACTGTCGGGACCATAAAAATACTTTGTTGTAATACTCTCTCACCTCAGTCTCTCTCTGTGCCGCTGCAAAGCCACGCCCGCCAAGCATTCTGAAAAGTCTGAGTGAGTCTCCGTTGCCGGCAGTTCTCTTGCGACCCGGCTGTCAGACGGCTGCGGCCCGGTAGTGGGTCGCGGACCGGTGGTTGGGGACCCCTGGTCTACAGCAATACCCTTCTCTCTCAATCCCTGGAGTGGTCCTTGTTCCTGTGACGTAATACATTGCGTCAGAGCCTTAGCAGACGCCATCTTAGGTGAGTATTTAATCTTTTTCATTATATAGGATCTCCCTTCATTGAATCGTCGTCGCCATCTTGTATAGGTATATTCTTCGTCAATCACCGCGGCCATCTTTGATAAGTACAAACTTTATTTATACAGATGTAAGATAATAACAGGAGTTAAGATAATTATAAATTCTTAAAATTAATTATTATTAATTGTGTTCTCCTTCTTTCTAGAATCCTGTCAAGTATAAAAAGGAACATAATTAGATCAAAGTAAAGTTCAAATGCTCTTTTATCCCAATATAAGTCGGCCGAACATTTTCCCATAGACATCAATGTTAAAATCGTTATAAAAATAATTTTAGTTTTTCAAAGATTTTATAATTCCATTATCTTCTGTTAGTCATGTTTATATGATTATTTCCGTAAAAAGTTTATTATTTTAATAAAAAGTCCCTCAAAAAACACTTCAATAAAAAGGGTATACTGTCTCTTTAAATGAAACTTCCAGTCTTTTAAGAGGCCGTGCACAAAAATTAAAAGTTGTAACCAAAAAATTATTTTTGTATAAATTTCCTATACCCATCTAGTTTAGCAAAATCACAGGGGCCTCAAAATTGGATATTTCCGAAATAATGAAAATCCACCACATTTGTTATATTGATTCCTATGGAAGGGTTACATCAATAGAATTTCTATATAGGGTTATAAGGCGCTAGGGTTACGTTATATAGTGTTAATAATTATTAGGGTTAATTTTCTTGTAAGGTTCTTTTTTTGAAGAAGTTTTAGGGTTAGTATATCTGAATTACGAGTTAGGGTTCTGTTATTTCCCAAAGGGGACTAATTAAGATTAGGGTTCTGATTAAGATTAGTCATTGTATTACACTATCCTTAAGTTTAGGGTTTGTGTGAGCGTTAGGCTTAGGGTAGGGGATGCCAGCCTCAACTGGCATGCACTGGTTCACTGACCCACATATTTTCAACAATTAAATATTAATTTATTCAGTTGTCCTAGATAAAACAAACTCATAGCTATAAAAATTAATAACCCAATTATTTTTCAGTTAAACCATCAGGGAATATGGTTTTAAGAATTTCTATCCATTCCGCATATTTCTGCAATCGGCAGGTTTTATTCCAGAAACTTTCATGTTCAATAGGAAACAAAAGGGGCAAATGATCGGGGCTGAGGAAAACATTTATAGAGTTCAGTCTGCCTTTCCTGATTCTCAATTAGTCTCAGATGTTGGACAAACTGCACTCTAACATTGTTTTTGGTCTCCTCTATCTACAATTCATGTGGAAAGTATTCCCAGTGCATCACTTTTTCCACATTTTGTTATGTTACAGCCTTATTCCAAAATGGATTAAATTCATTTTTTTCCTCAGAATTCCACACACAAAACCCCATAATGACAACATGAAAAAAGTTTACTTGAGGTTTTTGCAAATTTATTAAAAATAAAAAAACTGAGGAATCCCATGTACATAAGTATTTACAGCCTTTGCTCAATACTTTGTCGATGCACCTTTGGTAGCAATTCCAGTCTCAAGTCTTTTTGAATATGATGCCACAAGCTTGGCACACCTATCCTTGGCCAGTTTGGCCCATTCCTCTTTGCAGCACCGCTCAAGCTCCATCAGGTTGGATGGGAAGCGTCGGTGCACAGCCATTTTAAGATCTCTCCAGAGATGTTCAATCGGATTCAAGTCTGGGCTCTGGCTGGGCCACTCAAGGTCATTCACAGAGTTGTCCTGAAGCCACTCCTTTGATATCTTGGCTGTGTGCTTAAGGTCGTTGTCCTGCTGAAAGATGAACCGTCGCCCCAGTCTGAGGTCAAGAGTGCTCTGGAGCAGGTTTTCATCCAGGATGTCTCTGTAAATTGCTGCAGTCATCTTTCCCTTTATCCTGACTAGTCTCCAGTCCCTGCCGCTAAAAAACATCCCCACAGCATGATGCTGCCACCACCATGCTTCACTGTAGGGATGGTATTGGCCTGGTGATGAGTGGTGCTTGGTTTCCTCCAAACGTGACGCCTGTCATTCACACCAAAGAGTTCAATCTTTGTCTCATCAGACCAGAGAATTTTCTTTCTCATGGTCTGAGAGTCCTTCAGGTGCCTTTTGGCAAACTCCAGGCGGGCTGCCATGTGCCTTTTGCTAAGGAGTGTCTTCCGTCTGGCCACACTACCATACAGGCCTGATTGGTGGATTGCTGCAGGGATGGTTGTCCTTATGGAAGGTTCTCCTTTCTCAGAGAGGACCTCTGGAGCTCTGAAAGAATGACCATCAGGTTCTTGGTCATCTCCCTGACTAAGGCCCTTCTCCCCCGATCGCTCAGTTTAGATGGCCGGCCAGCTCTAGGAAGAGTCCTGGTGGTTTCGAACTTCTTCCACTTAAGGGTGATGGAGGCCACTGTGCTCATTGGGACCTTCAAAGCAGCAGAAATTTTTCTGTAACCTTCCCCAGATTTGTGCCTCGAGACAATCCTGTCTCGGAGGTCTACAGACAATTCCTTTGACTTCATGCTTGGTTTGTGCTCTGATATGAACTGTCAACTGTGGGACCTTATATAGACAGGTGTGTGCCTTTCCAAATCACGTTCAATCAGCTGAATTTGTCACAGGTGGACTCCAATTAAGCTGCAGAAACATCTCAAGGATGATCTGGGGAAACAGGATGCACCTGAGCTCAATTTTGAGCTTCATGGCAAAGGCTGTGAATACTTATGTACATGTGCTTTCTCAATTTTTTTTTTTTTTAATAAATTTGCAAAAATCTCAATTAAACATTTTTCACGTTGTCATTATGGGGTGTTGTGTGAATTCTGAGGAAAAAAATGAATTTAATCCATTTTGGAATAAGGCTGTAACATAAGAAAATGTGGAAAAAGTGATGCGCCCTGAATACTTTCCGGATGCACTGTATATCCATCCATCCATTATCCAACCCACTGAATCCGAACACAGGGTCACTGGGGTCTGCTGGAGCCAATCCCAGCCAACACAGAGCACAAGGCAGGAACCAATCCCGGGCAGAGTGCCAACCCATCGCAGGACACACACAAACACTAGGGCCAATTCAGAATCGCCAATCACCTAACCTGCATGTCTTTGGACTGTGGGAGGAAACCGGAGCGCCCGGAGGAAACCCACACAGACACGGGGAGAACATGCAAACTCCATGCAGGGAGGACCCGGGAAGCGAACCCAGGTCCCCAGGTCTCCCAACTGCGAGGCAACAGTGCTACCCACTGCGCCACCGTGCCGCCCTGCACTATATATATATATACTGCTCAAAAAAAAAAGGAACCCTTTGAATGAGAGTATAGTATCAAGTCAGTGAAGCTTCTGAGCTATTGATCTGGTCAGTTAAGCAGCAGAGGGGCTTGTTCATCAGTTTCAGCTGCTTTGGTGCACTAGAGGGGCAACACTGAGACGACCCCCAAAACAGGAATGAATGGTTTAACAGGTGGAGGGAAGCCACTGACATTTTTCAATCCTCATCTGTTTTGTCACTTGTTTTGCATTTGGCTGCGGTAAGTGTCAGTACTGGTGGCAAGAGGCCATACCTGGACCCTACAGAGGTGGCACAGGTAGTCTAACTTCTCCAGGATGGCACATCAACACCACGTGCCAATGCCAGAAGGTTTGCTATGTCTCCCAGCACAGTCTTAAAGGCATGGAGGAGATTCCGGGAGACAGGGCAGTTCCTCTAGGAGAGCTGGACAGGGCCCCCTCATAGAAGGTCCTTAACCCCATCAGCAGGACCCACCGGTATCTGCTCCTTTGGGCAAGGAGGACCAGGATGAGCACTGCCAGAGCCTACAAAATGACCTCCAGCAGGTTGGCCACTGGTGTGAATATCTCTGACCAAATAGTCAGATACAGACTTCATGAGGGTGGCCTGAGGGCCCAATGTCCACTAATGGGCACCGTGCAGCTCGATTGGCATTTGCCATAGAGTACCAGAATTGGCAGATCCACCCACTGGAGGGCACCCTGTGCTTTTCACAGATGAGAAAAGGTTCACCCTGAGCAAATGTGACAGACGTGAAAGGGTCTGGAGAACGTTATGCTGCCTGTGACATCATTCAACATGACTGGTTTGGTGGTGGGTCAGTGATGGTATATCTGGGGGAGCATATCCATGGAGGGACGCACAGACCTCTACAAGCTAGGCAATGGGCACCTTGACTGCTGTTACATATCGGGATAAAATCCTTGGACCCATTGTCAGACCCTATGCTGGTTCCTCCTGGTGCACGACAATGCCCGTCTAGGAGCTCAGTGATGCCCTGGCCAGATCTGGGAGGAGATCCCCCAGGACACAATCCGTTGTAGGATGTTGTCAGGCTGGTTTGGGGGGGGTGGCAGCATACAAACTACTGAGTACAATTTGGAGTTGCTGCAATGAAATTTTGGCAAAATGGAGTCACCTGCCTGCCTGCTGCATAATTTTTTGTCTTTGATTTTCAGGTCGTCTTTGAATTCAGCCCTCTCTCTATCAGTTGATCATTTTTATTACCATCCTTTCGTTCCTAATACATCACCATATCAGTTCAAAGCAGTACAGATAGCCAGCAGGATTTTTTTCCCTTTGAGATCAGATGTGTTTTCAAAGTGTTCCTTTAATTGTTTTGAGCAGTTCATATATATATATATATATATATATATATATATATACACACACACAAACATAAACACTGACACACACTTAATGTCAAGACCTTAGAATTACGAGGTTCTAGCTGTGAGTTATGGTTTTAGAATACTGAGCTTCAAAGGTTTTGACTCTCCATTTATCAGGAGTATTCAATCCTTTTCCTTTAATTTTGTTCCTATATATACAAGCTGCATTTTCAGTTAAAGACATTGCAAGTTTTATTGAAAATGTGACTCCTAAATAAAGATAAGTAAGACCCTTATTGTTGTAGATTATGTTTGTAAGTGAACAGTAAAGTCTTGATCAGGATGCTCAGTTTCCAAGCTGTAGGATTACCGGCGAGTCCAGTAAAGTGCCATTTGTAGATGGTGTTGATACGAGGGGAGGCTCTGCTCAAATCTATCAGTTCTAGTTGTGTTAATACATGAGTTGATTGGGGCAGCACAAATTAAAACAAAGTGTTATTAATAATTATTCAGTATAAATTGTACAACCGTTTCAAGAAATATTTACAATTAACAATAATGATGGGTCAGTTGAACTGAAAGAAAAATTAATCTTCTTTGTGCATTCTAACAAACAGACTGATCGGGGAATATACTAAAAAAACATGCCCACTTCTATATATTATATATAAATAATATGTAATGAGGATAGACATGTTTGCTTTTAAATGTTCAAAAAAACTAATAAAACTGTACAATGCAGTTATAAAAGTTAAAGAAAAAATGGAGATGGCATGAATTGGCTAAAACAGATACACAGACAATTTCAAATATACAGAACTTAATCAACAAAGTGTCCTTTATTATTTACAGCAATAGTTAAATCAAATCTACACAACTCACACAACTGCACAGTCAGTTTAACACTCAGAAATAAAAAAGGCCAAAGACAAATAAAGCCAGTGACACGTTTATTAGAGGAGGTGCTGAGATGGAATCCCAAGTTGAGATGCCTCAGTGATGCTGTCTGACTTGTACTCCAACAGTTGAAGCACAAGTTTGTCAAACTCTTCACTCACCTTAAAAAAAAGATTTATTTTCACCAATACTAAAAGTGTATTAATGCGTATTTTAAATTTCACTTTAAACAAATATTTACATTTATATGTATTTTGTTTATATTCTTGTCTAAATTCACTACAAGTAAATGGTATTCTGATTAACAGAAGAATGGTGCTGAAAATAAAAAGAAAGGACCGTCTGCTCCCCAACACCACATGACATCCCACTCACTGTCTGCTGGTCCATCAATGAACAGACCTTCTGCCTCTGGTAGAGAAATCCTCTCAACTGTTCCTCGAGCTTTAATAAGAGCCAATCACAAAAAAAGAAACAGAGAGGATGTCACTCATAGAGACACTTTCTGTACTCATTAGAGACTCACTGAAGCCAAATCAGCACATCCAGAATGATGTGAACTCTGTCGATCTTTTCAAAAGTGCGTACAGCTCTTGACAGAACGTCGTCAAGTAGTTGTAGAGGCCATCTGTGAGCTCCTCATCTTCTACTGTATAGAGGTCATTACCCAGTGACCTTTAGGATCTTCATTGTTTTTAAACCATTTGGATGACACCTTTTCAGATACAACAGCCTCATGGACAAGCAAATACAAGAGTTTGGTGCTATAAAGTCATCATAGCTCTTTGCTACTAGATAGATTGCAATAACCAATTTTTACTTGTTATCTGAACTAAGTTACCAGCAAGTGATCATCTGCTCCATGGCCCTTTATGATGAACTCCAACAGTTTTTCATGTCGAGTCCTCCTGGAGGCCCCGCTGATCTCTTCAGCCTAATAAACCTGAGCCCCTTGTTCTCAAGTCAGCTGCCCCACTGCAGTCACACAGCCAGACTGTCACATGTAATATTTGTCTTGTGCAAGCTATCTGGTTTTGGTCTGAACACTCCTGTTTTCTCATAAAAGTGGACACTTTGGAATAAAGTTCAAACTTTGAGAATTACTCTGTGGTTCATTACAAAAACTCTCGTTCATGGTTATCTCAATAGTTTTTTAGAATACATCCATTATTTCAGAGTATTATGAATACCCCAATCTGGACACTACCTAAAGTAAAATGCAAGTCACAGACACGTCATCTTAAGATAAAAAGGATTTTTACATGGCACCCCATGTAAAAATTAGTAAGAAGGGTTACAAAAAAAAAAAAAAAAATCCCTGTTTGCTGAAGAAATGTCACCTTGCACTGAAAAAATTAGAAACATCTGACTTTTAATTGAAACAATTTCATTGAAAGAAAAACAAAGCCCTCATCAAGAAATAAATATTTTTAAAATTAACATTTTTATAAGGGGTGTCATTAATAGTGGAGGGCAAGTTAAATGAATGCCACAATTAAAGGTATGCCACACATGAAGAAATATATATAAATATATATATATATATATATATATATATATATATATATATATATATATATACACACACACACACACAGTACTGTGCAAAAGTTTTAGGCAGGTGTGAAAAAATGCTGTAAACAAAGAATGCTTTCAAAAATGGAGGTGTTAATCATTTATTTTATGCAGTGAATGAACAAAAGAGAAATGTAAATCAAATCAATATTTGGTGTGACCACCCTTTGCCTTCAAAACAGCATCAATTCTTCTAGGTACACTTGCACACAGTTTTTGAAGGAACTCAGCTGGTAGGTTGTTCCAAACATCTTGGAGAACTAACCACAGATCTTCTGTGGATGTAGGCTTCCTCACATCCTTCTGTCTCTTCATGTAATCCCAGACACACTCGATGATGTGGAGATCAGGGCTCTGTGGGGACCATACCATCACTTCCAGGACTTCTTGTTCTTCTTTACGCTGAAGATAGTTCTTAATGACTTTGGCTGGATGTTTGGGGTCGTTGTCCTGCTGCAGAATAAATTTGGTGCCAATCATACGCCTCCCTGATGGTATTGCATAATGGATAAGTATCTGCCTGTATTTCTCAGCATTGAGAACACCATTAATCCTGACCAAATCTCCAACTCCATTTGCAGAAATGCATCCCCAAACGTTCAAGGAACCCCCACCATGCTTCACTGTTGCCTGCAGACACTCATTATTGTACCGCTCTCCAGCCCTTCGACGAACAAACTGCCTTCTGCTACAGCCAGATATTTCAAATTTTGACTCATCAGTCCAGAGCACCTGCTGCCATTTTTCTGCACCCCAGTTCCTATGTTTTCGTGCATACTTGAGTTGCATGGCCTTGTTTCCACGTCGGAGGTGTGGCTTTTTTGGCTGCAACTCTTCCATGTAGACCACTTCTGGCCAGACGTCTCCGGACAGTAGATGGGTGTACCTGGTTCCCACTGGTTTCTGCCAGTTCTGGGCTGATGGCACTGCTGGACATCTTACGATTTCAAAGGGTAATAAGCTTGATGTGTCTTTCATCTGCTGCACTAAGTTTCCTTGGCCGACCACTGCGTCTACGATCCTCAATGTTGCCCGTTTCTTTGTTCTTCTTCAAAAGAGCTTGGACAGCACATCTTGAAACCCCAGTCTGCTTTGAAATCTTTGTCTGGGAGAGACCTTGCTGATGCAGTAGAACTACCTTGTGTCTTGTTGCTGTGCTCAATCTTGCCATGACATGAAAACTGTCTTCCACAACCTCACCTTGGTAGCAGAGTTTGGACTGTTCCTCACTCAGTTTTAAGCCTCCTACACAGCTGTTTCTGTTTCAGTTAATGACTGTGTTTCAACCTACATGTGACATTGATGATCATTAGCACCTGTTTGGTAGAATTGGTTGATCAAACACCTGACTATAATCCTACAAAATCCCTGACTTTGTGCAAGTGGACCTATAAGAATTGATGCTGGTTTGAAGGCAAAAGGTAGGAACACCAAATATTGATTTGATTTAGATTTGTCTTTTGTTCGCTCACTTTGCATTTTGTAAATTGATAACAATAAGTAATCATTATTTATATTTCTGAAAGCATTCTTTGTTTACAGCATTTTTTTACACCTGCCTAAAACTTTGCACAGTACTGTATATATATATATATATATATATATATATATATATATATATATATATATATATATATATTATATATATATATATAAAAAGATGCTGATTATATATATATATATATAATATCCACAGTTATAACTATAATATAATATTCCACAGTTTGCTGAACCAGCAGGGATGTCCTAGGAAAAGAAAGCTGTCAGTCTTATATATATATATATATATAAGACTGACAGCTTTCTTTTCCTAGGACATCCCTGCTGGTTCAGTAAACTGTGGAATTGACACGTTGATGGTATTTGAATATTAACTGTAAGCTTTATGTAAGTTTACATTTGTGTTTAGATTATATATGAGTTCAGTACTTTATCTCTTATTCTCTGTCAGTCTGCTCTTTATCTGACCAGGAGGAACCCTTTGATTTTACTGGCAGTCTTTTAAAGATGCTGATAAATATATATATATATATATATATATATATATATATATTATAATATATATATATATATATATATATATATATTTTTTTTTTTTTTCTTCATGTGTAGCATACCTTTAATTGTGGCATTCATTTAACGTGCCCTTCACTATTAATGACACCCCTTATAAAAATGTTAATTTTAAAAATATTTATTTCTTGATGAGGGCTTTGTTTTTCTTTGAATGAAATTGTTTCAATTAAAAGTCAGATGTTTCTAATGTTTTCAGTACAAGGTAACATTTCTTCAGCAAACAGGGATTTCTTTTTCTAACCCTTCTTACTAATTTTTACAAGGGGTGCCAATAATAGTGGAGAGCACTGTTGTTAGAGAGATATCAATAATAAGAGACACGGCTCACTTATCAAGGAGCTCCTCCCAGCATGCTTGAGAGCGCATATTATGGGATGTTAAAAAAGCGAAACAGATGCACGTGTGCTGCAATAGTAATTTCCGCGTAGAGAAACATTTGTTTGTTATTAGTAAGAGTCAGTAGTGTCCTGAATTAATATGAAGTGTGCGTTAATGACCAGAGGTGGGTTTGTTCGCATTTTACTTGGATGTTTTTATTTGTTAAAATGCAAAGTTGTGTAAGTGTACTGTTTAGCATTTATATGTTGGGAATATGCCTTCGTGTTAGTTACATACAGCAATATTATTAAATAATAGTTCTGGTATTACATCAATGTTCTTTACCATAAGGTGACCATCCGTCCCCGTTTTCCGGGGACAGTCCCCTTTTTCGGACAACTGTCCCCACTCAGAAACATGTTCCCGTTTTATCCCCGGTTGTTCCTGTACGCTAGCACGTCGTAATGAAACTGCATTTTCACAACCAGGCATGAATTCTTCTCGAGACGTATGTAGTCTACACTCCACTAGCCCAACCCTCCCACCCCATGTCCACGGATTGGCCCAAAAATAGCACCCCCCCCCCCCCCCCCCATGTCCCCGAATTGGCCCCAAAATTCTGCTCACCTTATTTACTATAAATCTGTTAATACTGTACTATGTACTGATTACGTTATTGATTTGGATTCTATACTGCGGGTAAGTTAGTGCCTAATTTGAGTAATACTGCCATCTAGTGGACTTTGTGTAATTTACCAATACGTTTTAAATATTTTTTTTTATTGTAGACCACACATGCACCTATATACCTATTTAAATATAGGTGTATATGTTCAAAATAAATTAATTCAATTTCATTCTAAGCTGCTGTCTGGAATTCTCTGCATCATTTACTAGTGTCCTGACCGACGCTCCGGAGTGAATACTATAAGTCCTGAACACACTACAGATACAGTAGTCCTTTGCTACAACTGTATCTATCCTTTTTATCTTAGGATGACATGTCTGTGACTTGCATATTACTTTAGGTAGTATCCAGATTGGTGTATTCATAATACTGTACTCTGACATAGATGTATTCTAAAAAACTATTGAGATAACCACCAACAAGAGTTTTTGTAATGAACCACAGAGTAATTCTTACAGTTTGAACTCGAGTCGAAAGTGTCCACTTTTATGAGAAAATAGGAGTGTTCAGACCAAAACCAGATAGCTTGCACAAGACAAATACAACATATGACAATTTGATGTGTCTATTTCAGTGTGTGTCCACCGTGACTGTGTGGCTGCAGTGGGGCAGCTGACTTGAGAACAAGGGGCTCAGGGTTATGAGGCTGCAGAGATCAGCAGGGCCTCCAGGAGGACTCAACATAAAAACTGTTGGAGTTCATCATAAAGGACCATGGAGCAGATGATCACTTGCTGGTAACTTAGTTCAGATAACAAGTAAAACTTTGTTATTGTAATCTATCTAGTAGCAAAGAGCTATGATGACTTTATAGCACCAAACTCTTGTATTTGCTTGTCCAACAGGCTGTTGTATCTGAAAAGGTGTCATCCAAATGGTTTAAAAACGATGAAGATCCTAAAGGTCACCAGGTAATGACCTCTATACAGTAGAAGATGAGGAGCTCACAGATGGCCTCTACAACTACCTGATGAAGAGCTGTCAAGAGCTGTAGGCACTTTTGTGAAGATTGACAGAGTTCACATCATTCTGGATGTTCTGATTTGGCTGAGTGGGATGTCATGTGGTGCTGGGGAGCAGACGGTCCTTTTTTTTTTTATTTCCAGCACCATTCTTCTGTTAATCAGAATACCATTTTAATTGTAGTGAATTTAGACAAGAATATAAACTAAATACATATAAATGTAAATATTTGTTTAAAGTGAAATTTAAAATACGCATTAGTACACTTTTAGTATTGGTGAAAATAAATCTTTTTTTTTTAAGGTGAGTGAAGAGTTTGACAAACTTGAGCTTCAACTGTTGGAGTACAAAGACAGACAGCATCACTGAGGCATCTCAACTTGGGATTCCATCTCAGCACCTCCTCTGATAAACGTGTCACTCGCTTTATTTGTCTTTGGCCTTTTTTTATTTCTGAGTGTTAAACTGTGCATAATAGAGTTATGTAGATTTGATTTAACTATTGCTGTAAATAGTAAAGGACACTTTGTTGATTAAGTTCTGTATATTTGAAATTGTCTGTGTATCTGTTTTTAGCCAATTCATGCCATCTCCATTTTTTCTTTAACTTTTATAACTGCATTGTACAGTTTTATTACTATTTTTGAACATTTACAAGCAAACATGTCTATCCTCATTATATATTATTTATATATAATATATAGAAGTGGGCATGTTTTAGTATATTCCCCTAACAGTCTGTTTGTTAGAATTCACAAAGAAGATTAATTTTTCTTTCAGTTCAACTGACCCATTATTATTAATTGTAAATATTTCTTGAAATGGTTGTACAATTTATACTGAATAATTATTAATAACATTTTGTTTTTGGTAGTGACAATACTGACTGTTTTAATTTGTGCTGACCAATCAACTCGTGTATTAACACAACTAGAACTGATAGATTTGAGCAGAGCCTCCACTCGTATCAACACCATCTACAAATGGCACTTTTCTGGACTCGCCGGTAATCCCACAGCTTGGAAACTGAGCATCCTGATCAAGACTTTACTGTTCACTTACAAACATAATCTACAACAATAAGGGTCTTACTGATCTTTATTTAGGAGTCACATTTTCAATAAAACTTGCATTGCCTTTAACTGAAAGTGCAGCTTGTATATAAAGGAACAAAATTAAAGGAAAGGGATTGAATACTCCTGATAAATGGAGAGTCAAAACCTTTGAAGCTCAGTATTCTAAAACCATAACTCACAGGTAGAACCTCGTAATTCTAAGGTCTTGACATTAAGTGTGTGAAAAATGGGAAAAAAATCCTGCTGGCTATCTGTACTGCTTTGAACTGATATGGTGATGTATTAGGAACGAAAGGATGGTAATAAAAATGATCAACTGATAGAGAGAGGGCTGAATTCAAAGACGACCTGAAAATCAAAGACAAAAAATTATGCAGCAGGCAGGCAGGTGACTCCATTTTGCCAAAATTTCATTGCAGCAACTCCAAATTGTACTCAGTAGTTTGTATGCTGCCACCCCCCCAAACCCAGCCTGACAACATCCTACAACGGATTGTGTCCTGGGGGATCTCCTCCCAGATCTGGGCCAGGGCATCACTGAGCTCCTAGACGGGCATTGTCGTGCACCAGGAGGAACCAGCATAGGGTCTGACAATGGGTCCAAGGATTTTATCCCGATATGTAACAGCAGTCAAGGTGCCATTGCCTAGCTTGTAGAGGTCTGTGCGTCCCTCCATGGATATGCTCCCCCAGATATACCATCACTGACCCACCACCAAACCAGTCATGTTGAATGATGTCACAGGCAGCATAACGTTCTCCAGACCCTTTCACGTCTGTCACATTTGCTCAGGGTGAACCTTTTCTCATCTGTGAAAAGCACAGGGTGCCCTCCAGTGGTGGATCTGCCAATTCTGGTACTCTATGGCAAATGCCAATCGAGCTGCACGGTGCCCATTAGTGGACATTGGGCCCTCAGGCCACCCTCATGAAGTCTGTATCTGATTATTTGGTCAGAGATATTCACACCAGTGGCCTACCTGCTGGAGGTCATTTTGTAGGCTCTGGCAGTGCTCATCCTGGTCCTCCTTGCCCAAAGAAGCAGAAACCGGTGGGTCCTGCTGATGGGCTAAGGACCTTCTACGAGGGGCCATGTCCAGCTCTCCTAGAGGAACTGCCTGTCTCCCGGAATCTCCTCCATGCCCTTGAGACTGTGCTGGGAGACACAGCAGACCTTCTAGCATTGGCACATGGTATTGATGTGCCATCCTGGAGAAGCTGGACTACCTGTGCCACCTCTGTAGGGTCCAGGTATGGCCTCATGCTACCAGTACTGACACTGACCATAGCCAAATGCAAAACAGGTGACAAAACAGATGAGGATTGAAAAATGTCAGTGGCTTCCCTCCACCAGTTAAACCATTCATTACTGTTTTGGGGGGTCATCTCAGTGTTGCCCTTCTAGGGCACCAAAGCAGCTGAAACTGATGAACAAGCCCCTCTGCTGCTTAACTGACCAGATCAAAAGCCCAGAAGTTTCATTGACTTGATACTATACTCTCATTAAAAAGGGTTCCTTTACTTTTTTTGAGCAGTATATATATATACTAGGGGGCTCCGCCCCCTGCTCGCTTCGCTCGCCAACCCCTGGTGTTGGGAAATGACAAAGAGCGTGATGTATGAATGAGATATAGAATAGTGTGACGGTGTAGATGATGCAAATAGAAAGCAAACAATAAAGTGTGTGGCACAGTGTAAAGGTTTATTTGAAAATTTCTTTGTACATGCCGTTTAAGTGTAAAAGGTAATTTCAGCTCAGAACTTGTAAGGTCAATGAAGATGGTTATTGTTGTGATCAGAGTCAAGTTGTCAGAGCTTAGAAAGAGTTGTGTCTCTCCAGGAAGTAATGGAATGACTTGGGTATTTATGTTTTGCACATTAATATTGTTTGGACATAATATAGTGCGTTGTGTTAAAAGGGGCATTTGGTCTAATGAGATTGCTGTTCCAAATCTCCCTGTAACTAAGTCGTCGCAGATAAAGGCTTGAGGAATTGTAATAATATGTGGCTGAAGTCCATCTGTATTGGTGAGTGTACCATCTCCTAGTTGTAATAAGCAATTGTTATGATCTGGTTCTGGACATCGTATCTTTTTTACTAACTGTATCTTTTGAAAGCAATGCCAATTGTCTGCGTATTTTAAGGTGAACTGAACAATAGCTGAGTGCATGGCATCTGGAAGAATAGCTAATCACTGTCTAAAATCTCCTCCTCATAAAAGTACCTTTCCTCCAAATCGAATATTATTATTCATAAACGTTTGTAGAAGTTTATGAATGGTGTTGAGTAAGTGACTTCATGCCATTGAACATTCATCAATAAACAACATTTTTTCAAGACGGATGTCACGTGAAGTGCCACCGTTAATGTTCATAGTGGATACCGATTTGTAGGATCTAATGCAGTTGATAAAGATTTCACTTTCAGGTACATCGTCAGTTAGAAGCTTCTGTAGATATTCAGTATATGAATGTAAAGAAGGCAGTCTAATTTGACCCTTTTGACAACAACGTGTAAATGTATAACTTGTATTGCCAGTTGTTTCTTCAGGGAAGTGAACTGAATGACAATGATTGCAAATGACATTCATTAATCCGAATGAATTTTCCTGGTGTATGTTTTTGCTTGTGCCGTTTGAGAGGCGCGTTGTTGCATGTGTAGTATTTGGGACGTGTTGTTTTGGAGCTGTAATCGATTTGCCTGTGCTGTGTGAGAAGCCCGTTGTAGCCTTCCTTGCCGTTAACGTATGTCTGATACGGGAGGTGTTTCGTTTTGAATCCGTGCCTGTTGCGATGCAGCACTTTGATTGATAGATTGTGTCATGTGGATCTAGGATGTAGATTTGTGCATATTTGCGTTGTTGATTTGTTTCAGGGTGCACTGTTTCAATGCGATGCAGTATTTGTGCACATATGCGAAAGCAGTATGGGCCATTGCCTTTTGGTAGCCTGATATTTACTCCGGTATATGCAAAAGCAAATGAACTATTGTAGGATCTAATGCAGTTCATAAAGTTTTCACTTTTAGGTACATCGTTAGTTAGAAGCTGTAGTTGAGCTCTGCGTTTTTGGAGTCGAGACATTTTTTCTTCTAGAATTATGGATAAGTAATAAGGAGTATTGCACTCACTGTTAATATGGAGCCTTTTCTGCAGTTGAACGGTTAATAGTGCCTTATTGTAATGAGATCCACCTATGCTGCATAGCCGTCTATTTTGTTGTTTCTATCGTGTTCGTGTGTTTGTTCCTGTTATCCTTTCCTTTTCGTTTTGTACCCGTGACCGTGTATTCATGACTTGTTTCTTTCTCAGCATGCAAAATCTGGATAAGTAATAAGGAGGATCGCAGTCACTGTTAATATGTTTCCTTTTCTGCAGTTGAACGGTTAATAGTGCTTTATTGTAAGGAGATCCACCTATGCTGACACCTATGCTGTCTAGTGTGAAGGTGTTGTTGTTCACTTTAGAATATGTGGCTTTGGGTGTCACTTCTTATGGATGTGTGTGTGTGTGTGGGGGGGGGGGGGGGGTGAGGATTGTTGTTGCCGCGAGCGTCTTCTTTCTTTTTGTGTTCCTGTGTCTTGTTGAATCCCCCCCTCTTTGTGTGTGTCCCGTCCCTTGCTTGTAGGGTCTGTGGGGTGGTTTTGTGCTCTTTTTTTTGTGTTCCATGGGCTTGTTGAATCCCCCTCTTGGGTGTGTGTCCCGTCCGGTGCCTGTAGGGGTGGCGGGGTGGGGTGCCTTGCTGTTGTGCGCGAGCCTCTTTTTTTTTTTTTTTTGGGTCTAGTTTCGTGTGCAATGTGTTTCGTGCTTTGCCTTTTCCTTTTTTCGTTGGCCCTCATTTCTCCATTTTTTCCTGTGCTCACTCCTTTTTTTTGTGGTCTTGTCCGCCTCTCGCGGCCCCTCATCCGCCTCTCTCGCCCTCTTTTGTCCGCCTTTCTCGGCTCCTCAGCCGACTCTCGCGGACTCTTTTTGCGCCTGCGCAGTACGTCTTTTTGCAGCTACGGCCCATTGCCGGATGTGCCTGCGTCCATCATCCGGTTTAGCATTCTCGGTTAGTAATATGGAATATATATATATATATATCCTATAGAAAACTAAATTGATGTAAACCAGTTTTTCAGTTTAAACCTGTGACAAACAAGAAAAAAAATGCCTTACCAGAAATATCATTGCCAAAATTTAATGAATTATTATTATTACTATTAAAATAAATTTCCAGCTTTTCAGATTGAATTATTAATTGGTTAAGATTAGACAGACAAAGTGTAGTGTGTGCTAAAATGACCAGTAAAATGGAGTCATTTACAGCTGTACAGGGTGTTATGTCAGGGCCATACTTGAGTAAACAGACTCTGTGTGCTCTTAATATGCTGTTTGCTTGGGTAGTCATATAGGATGATGCCCAGCTGAACTATCTGCCATCTCTATCTTGTTACCAGTCATGATGCTGATGCCCATCAGTGCCTGCTGTACAGTTGGACTCCTGGCCTCCTCCAGTCTCAGAGACCCTAAAGACAGGCTGATGTTTTTAGCAGACCACTAGGACCTGATGGAGTCAAATGGAGGATAAATGAAATATGAACTACAAACAAACATCTGTCAAGTTTTAATCTCTAAATGTCACTTTTGCATAAGTAATATGTATTATAATAAACATATATTTGATGATCTTAAAGAGGTATTTAAAATCCAAATAGTAATAAAGATCCAATTAATTCATATAATTTAATTACCCTGATTAACAGGTGCACAGTCACAAAAACTGCAAAATTATTACTCTTTTAAAGGCGTAATATTTGCTCTTCACAGTATCGTTTAACATAGTAAACTTCATTATAAAAATAATAATTGAAAGGTTACTATTAGCACTATGATAACTGTGTTTCTTACATTTAACATTGATAACGTAGAGACAGCCAAAGGATTCTTTAAAGTCACAGTTTTATTGCCAGCTTTGTCTATTCCCTGATACATGAACGCAAGAGTGTCAAGTATGTGATTTGTAATATTCTGTAATCATAATACAGCTAATAACAAACTTGACTACGAGATCCACAGACAAGAAACTCACTAGAGCTGCTGGTATGATGAGAACAGACATGAAGACCGCAGAATATTTGACAGACATCAGCAAACAAAGAACAGAGGCTGACCTGCAGGCAGACGGGGGACAATGGAATATTAGGAATACTTAAATAAATAAACGTGGATAAATAGTAATGAAAGTAATAAAACACATTTAAGGTTGTATATTATAGAAGTAAAGATTTAACTCTGACAGTTTATTCAACGTTTAAAATTGTAACACGTTTATAGTCCGTTTTTAAGGTGACTTGTTAAATGTAGGCGACTATTTCATTTGGACATTCGAGTAAACAACAACAGTCAAATATTTGTTTTAATCTGACTGACTCAATCAAGTAAAGTCCACACTTAAGTGTAAGTCACTCCATTATAATTAGGCGGACACAAATTTGTATTGTTATGTTCATTTAAATTTTCTTCAGAAGTTGTTTAGTAACGATTCATATCTCATAACCAAAGTTTTATTATCATTATTTTTTCAGAGCCGCTAATCGTAAATGACGGTGGTAAAAATACACTGCAGTCTTAATAATGCATCTATCGTCGCAGATGTATTTTACGAATATACACTCCGTCTCTTGCAGTCACTTTATCTTGACCGTCCACCTTTAGAAATTCTCTTACACGTCCACCTTTAGAAATTACTCCCACCTTTCTTTTCACGTATCCATAAGGCAATTGGCTAAAGTGGAGCATGAATGACAAATAACACCGATTGCCGATTTGTTAAATAAAAAGGTGATTGACCGCAACGTTTAAATTTTCGATTGGCTGATCAGTGCCTGACGTTCACAAATTTAATATATGATTGGCTGAAGTCGAAAATAATATTCACGCACATTTTACTCCGGTCTGCAGCAATATCTACTTGGCTCTATGCAGTAGACAGGCTCACAGTGGTGCTTGTGGGATCGAGAAAGAAACGCTTGTCTACCAGACTGAAACTGTGAGAAGAACAGCGGACAAGTCCCCCATTGACTGTACAAATATAGATGTATTTTTAGTTGTTGTTAATTATCTCACGAGTCGCTATGATTTTGACGACAGAGATTTGCTTCTTCTTCAAAGCCTCTCGCTGTTGCGCACCTCATTTTGCTCTGCCCTGCCTACTGAAAAACCTGACATTGGATCATTTGCATACTAACAGTGATTGGATGTTTAGCTGGGGGGAGGGTGAGTGTTTGATCTCTGCCGAGTGCTGTGAGCCTGCGCACAAACAGAGCACAGAGGGAAAGAGCGAACAAGAATTGAAACCTATCATCTCATTTGTGCCTTTTCCAGTGGATTTTTCAGCTACTGTAGTAAATCTTGTCCATGTTCAGTTTGTAGGTAATCTATTATTTTCTTTCTCAACTTCTAAAAGTTTGATTTAAGGGGGCAGGAAGTTTTTTAAGGGGGCATTGCCCCCTCTTGCCCCAGCATAGAGCCGGCCCTGACTACAAACTGTCTAACTTTACATAAACCATAACATAGAGCGGGTTCTAAAATGACATTCACGTGTCTTTAGACATAAGTGATAAAGTTTTAATGAAGTTGATTCCTGTTCTTTCTACAGAGATAAAGAAAAAGCTGCTGTTTACTGGAACATCTCAATGGATGTGAAACAGGAGACCTGTGATGTGGATGCAAATATCATGGAGAAAACTGTAAATATTAAGGATGAGGACTGTGAGTGGGAGTCCATCTACCTTAAAGAGGAAAGTCTGAGCATCAAGGAGGAGAACAGTGAACTGCAGTCAATGAACATTAAAGAAGAACCTGAAGAGACTTCTGTCAGTATGAAGACGCACAACCATACAAATCTGGACAGTGCAAAAGAAGACAACCTTCATGATGGGTGTCAAGATGGAGTGGTGACCAGGTTAGACTCTTCTCAAAGTAGACACTGTTCATCTCCAGAGCCTTCTACCAATGTGAAGTCCGAATCCTTAGAGTCTGAACCAAACAGGGCTGAGGAAACTACATCTGTTAGGACACAGAAAAATAAGCGACCAGCTACAAAGAAGTCTGGGAAAAGTAAGTGTAAAATAAAAATGTGTAAGATTTAGAGTTGGGTTTTATGAGCTTGAAAGGTTGGGTGTTGTGATTTTTATGAGAAACTTAGAAATGGAGTGAAAATACTCAATTTTATTGTGTGTTTGAATGTAGTGTGAGATTTCATCTATTGTAATGTGAGGTTTAGCAATTTGTTTTCCTTCCATTATAGTGACTCAGCATGTCCTTGATAAAGAGTGCTATACAAATGTCCAAGAGCAAGACAAAAGTAGTGATCCCTCTGGAATTTCCTGTGTATCCTTATTAATTCCTCTTAACAATGTGGTCCGATCTTCAACTAAGCTCTGATTACAGACAACCACAGTTGTCCTAAACTACTGTAACAACACACAAACAACTGGACGGCTTCTTGTCAGTCCTGAACACATCATTTAAACATTCATATTCCACTCCGTGACCCTCCTATCTTTACGGGCTGGTTGACCCTTCCTTAACAGTAATGACCTCCACAAAACTTTTTGTAGCTACTGATCAGCAAAGAATTTTAACCCATTCCTTCATCCAAACCTTTTCAGTTCCTTCATCCCTGAGAGCTCTTTTCTGATCAGTTCTCTTTAGGTCAGGCCACAGCATCGCGTGTCTCTTATTGGCCATTCCAGAACACCAGTTACTGTATGTTTAACCCTTTCTGTTTTCGATTTCTTCCTGTGTTTGGGCTCATTGTCCTGTGTCATCACTCAACTTTTGTTAAGCTTCTACTATCCTGATATTTTTCTGTCAGATTTTTTGATAATATTTTCAATTCAGTGACCATTGATTGTGTCAAGTGCTCCAGGCCATGAAGAACAAGCAGGCCAAACCATGATGCTCCCTTCACCTTGAGTCTTTAGTATCGATGTGCACTTTTGTGTAACCTCCAAACATGGTGTTGCATGTTTTGACCAAAGACTTCAACTTTTGTCTAATTCTTTCACAGAATATTGTCTGTTCTGGAACATCAAGATGATTTTTTTTACAAGTTTTAAGATGTGCAGTGATGGGTTTGCTAGATTGCATTGATTTCTTTGGTGTTGTCCTTCTGTAAACAATATTCTCCACATGGACACATGGACAGAGACTTTCTCAAGTCGCCGAGATTTCTGCAGGCCCTTGGCTCTGCCTGTCTGGGTTCCTATTCACCTCTGCTTTCATGCTCTGATCTTTGTGGGCTGCCCTATCCAGTAGTGAGTTTCCTCCATTTTTGTAGACAGTATGGCTTTCTATGCATTGACGGACACCCAGGCCTTCCAAAATTCTTTTATCACATTTGCCGGCTTTACACATCTCTTCAGTTCTTCTAAGGTTCTTGTGACATCCTTTCAGAAGTATCTATGAAACATCAAACCTTTGGATTACACATTGAAGCGCTGGATTGGAGAAACAGCTTAGACTGACATGCTGACATCCTTCTTATATCATAAAGGGCTGTGTGTTCTGTGCTAGTCTGTGCTCCTTCTTTGTGAGTGTGCATTAAATTTTGACTTTTACTCCTAAACACTTTATTTTTTTTGGTAGCTATTAAGGAGCAGTGAAGCAGTTTTAATAGTTTTTAATGTTTTTTTCTTTTTACAACTGTTTTTTTTTTTTGTTTTTGTGATTCACACAACAGCAGGTGTTACTCCAGTCTTACTCCACCCTTTGGGATTGTGGGGCAGACGGTGGAGAAAGCTTTTGTAGTAGCCGGCAAGTCAGTGTGATAGCAATAAACAGGCAAGAGTAACTGTGATTTCTTAGCAGAAAGAAGTTAAACATTTTACATATGATGCAGGATGGATTCAAAGTAATTAAGAAAATCTCTGCATTCGGGAAAATAAAGAGGTAAAAAAGAAACTACAAAGGATAAAAAGAACATCTGAATAAATCATTTAAAATGAATAACCCCAAAGCTGACAGTAGTGCATTTGAGAGTAACCATTAGGAAAGTTATGAGGGTCTCTAAAAGACAGTTAAAGAGTAATATTGCAGCCAAAGACATTTTTTCATTATTTTAGGAGTAAAAGAACAGTTAAGGAGGAAGTGAAGTGCCTCATGAACAATAAAGGGGAATTACAATACACAGATAATGAAATATTGTAAAGAAAGCACAAAACGCACATAAAGGTTTGGGGTTTTCCGGCCCCGTATACTGTAGAAAAGTGCAGAAAGTAATTGCAAAAATACTACACTTTTCATAACACCCTCCGCCATCATGGAGGATGGGGGAAACATTTATGAAGGGGGACCGGAAATGGACAAATGGGCTGATGGGAAGGAACCGAGATGGATGCTGGGACTGCTGACGTCATCGGGGTGAGACAGAGGGAAGGCGGAAGTGGCGTGTTGATAAACCGTGTTCAGGAGGATTCATGGCAGTGTTGCGTCTTTCTTTCTGCAGAGATAAAGAGAGAGAGGTTAGTACCCCGCCATTCCCTTCTGGCATATGCTGTCACGTTACGTTTTGGATCGTTCCGCGGCTCCCTAATTGCGTGTGCGTGACAATATGAAATGCTCTAAACTTTCCAGTTTCTGAAGATTTCATGTCTGAAAGAGTGGATAAGCTCTCAGTTGTAACAGGGACTACTAAGGAGGTACTGAGGAATTTGGAAATTGTCGAGAGAGAAGTGCTGCTGAGAATAAATTGGTTAAAATGAAACAAATCTCCAGGAATGATGCTACTTATCCTCAAATGCATACGGAGGTTAGTAAATGTATATGTAAAAGTTTGATGAAAATTTTTAGGTAGTCACTGCACACTGGGACAATTTCTATGAACTGGAAGATGTAATCCCATTATATAAAAAGGTTGATTTGGAAAATTGAAGTTTCAATAGGTCAGTAAGCTTAACATGCATCACAGGAAAATGAATGAAAGGAACTATTAAAGAAAAGATTTAGCTACACATGGCGAGAGCAGGAGTTTTACTAAACAGTCAGCATAGATTCAGATGAGGGAGGTTGCGTTTTACTAACATGCTGGAAATCTATGAGGGACCAGCCAAAGGATATGATCAAAGTGGAGCATATGATATTATTTATCTGGACTTTCAGAAAGTGTCTGATAAGTGAAGTGAAAGTTCAGGGTGTGGTGTGCAGATGGGTGCAGAATTGGCTAAACACAGGGAGCAGAGGGTTATGGTGCAAGGAACCCAATTAGAACTGGGTGGTCATAAATATAGTGTCCTACAAGGGCCAGTGTTTGGGCCACTGTTTTATAAATATATTATATAATTATAATCCACCCTGCCTGCACTCTCTTCTTCACTTCTCTTCCACAATCCCCATTACTCTGTACTGTTGTACAGAGTACTTAAGTATTTAAACTCCACCACCTTCACCAACTCTAATCCCCTCATCCTCACCATTCCACTGACCTTCCTCTCATTTACACACATGTATTCTGTCTTGTTCCTACTGACCTTCATTCCTCTTCTCTCTACAGTATATCTCCACATCGCCAGGGTCTCCTCAACCCAGTCCCTACTCTCACTACAGATCACAATGTCATCAGCAAACATCATAGTCCACGGGGACTCCTGTCTAATCTCATCTGTCAACCTGCCCATCACCATTGCAAATAAGAATCCCTAATGTAATTCTACCTCCACCTTGAATGCATTCGTCACTCCTACCGCAGACCTCACCACAGTCACACTTCCCTCGTACTTATCCTGTAAAACTCTTAGGTACTTCTCTGCCACTCCCGACTTCCTCATACAATACCACAACTCCTCTCGAGGCACCCTGTCATATGCTTTCTCCAAGTCCACAAAAACGCAATGCAACTCCTTCTGGCCTTCTCTAAACTTCTCCATCAACATCCTCAGAGCAAACATTGCATCTGTGGTGCTCTTTCTTGTCATGAAAACATACTACTGCTCACTAACCATCACCTCACTTCTTAACTGAGCCTCCACTACTCTTTCACTTAACTTCATGCTGTGGCTCATCAATTCTTCCTGTAGCACCTCCTGATGTGGCGGAAGTGCTGCTAAACAGGGTCCAGTAAACATCCAGGCACGTCCTGGTGGTGGCAATGGGCCCCAGCAAGGTTGAGCTTCCATGCTCCAAACCGTTGCAAGCCAAGGGGACTACCCTCTATCATTCTGGGGAAGACAGTATCCAGAATAAGCCCTCTCCTCCTGTCTTTCTGTGCTGAAGGCATCCCTGCTGGTAATGGGCCCAGGCAGTCTGTCACACCACAGATTGTCGTTAATGTTCAGATCAAGGAACTGAGAGAGCCATGACAAAACATGAAGCTTGGGCAATTGTGAATTCTGGGGTGCAGTTCTGATCATTATCCTTTTGTAGAAGCCATACTCTTTTTAGCTTTTATAGATGGTGTGATGTTTGCTTCAGAATTTTCAAATATTTAATTGAATCCATTCTTCCCTCTACCAGTGAACAGTTCCCGGTGCTCCTGGCTTCAACACAACCCTGAAACGTGATTGATCTTCTCCAATCCTTAACAGTCAAAGACGTTTTCTTGTCATGGAATTCTGTGCCTTTTTTTCCTCCAAACACACCTTTGCATATTTGGTCAAAAAGTTCTTTTTGGACTTCATCAGTTCACATGGTTTGGTTCCAAAATGCATCAGGCTTGTTTAGATGTTCATCTGCAACCTTTGAATTTTGTGGTGAGGAAACAGGACATTTTTCTTTTGATGGCTCTTTCTTGGAGGTCATATTTGTGGTGGAGTTGCTGCACAGTAGAACAGTGCATCACCACTCCAGAGTCGGAATACAAAAGACCACCAGGAAGCTTTAAGACACAGGGGTTTCGATTTGCCATTCTAGCAATGCTATGAACACTTGTCTTGGAAAGTTGTCTTGGTCTTCCAGACCTCAACATAATTTCCACCATTGCAGTTAACTGCCATCTCTTAATAACGTTACCAACTGAGGAGGTGGCTACTTGAAAACTCTTTGTCATCTTCTATAGTCTTTTCCTGCTTTGTGACTATAAATTATTTTATTCCTCAGAGTGTTAAACAGCTGCTTAGAGGAGCCCATGGCTGCTGATTGCTGGGACAAGGTTTGAGGAGTCTGAGAATTTATACAGTTTTGAATTTTGCATCACCTGGCCATTCCTAATGATGACTGTAAACAAGCCAAAGTCCTAAGGAGCTAATTAGGGTCTGACATCTTGGGGAAAAAAGATATCTGAGACCTCCGATCTCTTGTAGTACACAAACATTTCTGGGGTACTCCTATTTTCACTCTGCAAATCAAAAATAAGACACAAATCTTATTTAAAATGTAAAAAAGAATGTTTTATCTTTAACTTTATGGCTTTTGGAGATCAATTCATCTGATGCTGACTGAACTATTCACAGTAACAGTTATTTTCATCAGGGGGTCCCCACACATTTGCATGTCACTGTGTATGAGATGTCATGAAAGTGTTCATCTTGGTAATGCTACGTCTGAAAAGGATCATCCAAGTGAAGAATTAAATGAAAGAACCCTTAACTTTCTACTGTAGAAAATGATGGTGTATCTAAAATGATAAATTGCAATTATTTTTGAGGGATACTCTGATTTGTTTTGTCCTGTCCTGATTATACAGTATGTCTGGTTCTTTTCAAACAGTGCCATCATTGACAGCTAAGACACATTTGTTTCCTTAGTGGTTTTCTTGCTTTTGCTGCATTGTTGAATGTCGATGTGCTCAGCCGAGTGTTGTACCTAAACCATTTCTCATCAGATTAGTTGTGGCAAATGTCTTTGCTTTAAATACACCCCACCTAACTAACTTTTTCCTTTTAAACTTTACAGATAGCATTCCTGTCACATTTCATATACTTTAAGATCTTTCCACACAGCAGTTATTTTCTTCACCACTTTCCACTTTGTGCACTTTGTCAGTTGTACGTGTGCTTTCAGCTTAACATATTCCATGTCATGAAATCGGAAGACCAGTCAACCAACTGCAAGCTGATTTCACAATAAACTGCAAAAAGTGGGCAATTTTAATTCAAGGCCAATTAATGTTTGTAACACTACTGTTTAATTCAGTTGTATTTGTTGTTTATGGTGCTCTTCATTGAGTGCAGGCTTGGACTGCTTGATGTTTGCAGCCATAACAGAGATAATAATTACTGTACATACATGAACACACACTTTAGAGCAAATAGACAGGAAAACCTGGCAAATTTTAGCTTACTCAACATAAATAAGTCCTGATAGTAGATACTCATAAACATTATAATGGTGAGTTTAAATGTCACCAGCATGTCACAAAGGTGACAAGTCCTGTTGTCACCTGCCACTCTCCTTTAGAGCTGAAACACCAACAGCCGCACTCTTCCTCGGTTTTCTCATCTTCTCATTTTTCTCCGAGGTCACAGCAGCTTCTGTAGGCCTGTGCACTGAGGTGTCACTCATCCATTGTGCTATTTTGCTTTGGTGAATGAAAGAAAACATTTTGTTGTTTGTTTTTGTGTCAAGTGGTTTTAGTTTATTGTACATATTTGTGAGGACACATTCTGATTATTGAAGATGCACTTTTCATGCTTGGCATGGCGTTCTGTTTTATATAGTACTCTCTGTAATGGCTGAGACAAAGAAACATTCTTCTTGTATTTACTCCTTTAATCCACAGTTTAAAATTACAAATTAAATAATTCAGATGTAATTAAAGTACACATTACTGATTTTCATTTAATGGGATTTGCAAACATTTCAGTCATACCTTGTAGAAATGACAGCACATTTTCTGAATCGTCCTCCTATTTCAGGGCACCATAATGTTTGGAACAATTGGTGCCAGAGGAGTTTGTGATTCCTCAGGTGTGTTTCATTGCTTTAGTCTTGCAGGCCTAAGACACCTCAGCTTACTCCTACTTGCAGACTACCTTTGATCTCTGCAGTTGCCATTGTTCAACATGAGGGCAAGAGCTGTGCCAGTGAAAGTCAAAGAAGCCATTATGAAGCTGGAAAATAATAATGAAATCATTAGAGACATTGGAAAACCTTAAGATTACCCAATTCAACTGTCTGGAATATCAATAACAAGAAAAAATGCACTGGTGAGCTCAGTAATCACAAAGGGACTTGTAGGCCAAGTAAGACCACCACTGCTGAAGACAAAAGACGTTGCTGCAGATTTCATTTTGATCATGACTTGCATAACCTGATGGTAATGATATCACGTGTATCTCTGAAGCATTTTAAGTATACCATCTCATACAGGTGGCATTATGTGCCTCAGGGTGACTGAGAGATTCCTCACCAGTCAGGCAGTTCACACCGAAAAGCCGCCATCGCTGAATAACCCACAGCTAAGACCTGTAAGAGAACTGGGATTGTGTGATTTCTGTGTGATGGTCTCTGTAATGAAGGCTGCAGTTCAGCACACAGTTCAAAGAGGATGACAGTAGGGAGTCTAAATCAGTCATCATGATGAGCCAAAATGTCATTGTGATACATCAAAACTCACTTCTTGTGTAGCCTGTCAAACTTCAGAATGTGAAATGTGCAATGAAATGAGATTTTCTGTTCAGTTCTTCGTTTTTCCACCTGGAGTTGATAAAATGACAACACAAATAAAGTCTGCATGTGACTTACAAATTCTCAAAACTTGAGGGAACTTTGAGCTAATTTAAATGCCAAGTTCTAGTTTTATAAATCCTAACTTTTGCATAAGAAACAGCTTTCACATATGTTGCCGAGCATAAGGAAGTTTTAAACATGTGGCCCTGGTGAGAAGCTGTAATAGAGAATGTAAAATGAACAAATTAAGTGTGTTTTCCAAGTAAACAAAAGTTTTATAATTGCTTATGCTGATCAAAGGTTGTTCCTAATTTCAGCCGTCATGTATTTAATGTGAGTTAATGTTGATAATAAGACAGCAAATTGAAAATAAGAGCATATTTTTTTCCTTTTTGTCTTATATTTTACACAGGAAAGAAAGATCGCCGCAGTGTGGAATGTGGCAGAGAATTCTCTAACAGGAGCGCTCTTCAGAAACACATGAGAGTTCACACCAGAGGGAAGAAATATTGCTGTACTGAATGTGGTACAAAGTTTTCAGAGATGAGCCATCTTCAGATACACACTAGAGTTCACACCGGAGAGAAGCCATATTGCTGTAATGAATGTGGTAAACAGTTTTCACAAATAGGCAGTCTTCAGAGACACACTAGAGTTCACACCGGAGAGAAGCCATATTGCTGTAATGAATGTGGTAAACAGTTTTCACAAATAGTGAGTCTTCAGAGACACACTAGAGTTCACACCGGACAGAAGCCATATTGCTGTACTGAATGTGGTAAAAAGTTTTCACTAATGTGCAACCTTCAGAGCCACACTAGAGTTCACAGTGGAGAGAAGCCATATTTCTGTACTGAATGTGGTAAACTGTTTTCAAAGATGGGTCATCTTCAGAACCACACTAGAGTTCACACCGGAGAGAAGTCATATTGCTGTACTGAATGTGGTAAAAAGTTTTCACAAATAGCCAGTCTTCACAAACACACTAGAGTTCACACCGGAGAGAAGAAATATTGCTGTACTGAATGTGGTAAACAGTTTTCACATAAAGTCAGTCTTCAGAGCCACACTAGAGTTCACAGTGGAGAGAAGCCATATTGCTGTACTGAATGTGGTAAACAGTTTTCACAAATTGGCCAACTTCAGAGCCACACTAGAGTTCACAGTGGAGAGAAGCCATATTGCTGTACTGAATGTGGTAAACGGTTTTCACAATTTGGCCATCTTCAGAGCCACACTAGAGTTCACACCGGAGAGAAGCCATTTTGCTGTAATGAATGTGGTAAACAGTTTTCACAAATAGGCAGTCTTCAGATACACACTAGAGTTCACACCGGAGAGAAGCCGTATTGTTGTAATGAATGTGGTAAACAGTTTTCGCATAAAGTCAGTCTTCAGAAACACACGAGAGTTCACAACAGAATATAAACTGTAGCAGTTCAATAATCAGTCCAGAAAAAGAAGCACCCTTCAGGACTCAAAGGTGAGGTTCAGTCCTGTCCTGAAAAGTAATCAAACTAAACTATTGTTGAGAAATGAATCTCGTAGAGAAGCCATATTGCTGTTTGGAATGTGGCAAACAAATCTGTCAGAGGAGTTCTCTTCAGAGACGCACCAGAATTCACACCGGAGAGACGTACAACTGAACTGTCCTGACTAAAGAGTGAGGTTCACTCCTGCCTGGACAGTAAGCACAAGTCAACATAGAGGAGAATCAGATGTTTATATCCTTTTTCCTTTTCCAGAAACAAAATAAAGAACAGGGCGTCATACAGAGAGCTTCTCACCAAAGCCCTACAGCCTCCACCGTGCGCCTAGCTCTGCTTTCATAACATACGTATTACATATTGAACTGCTTACAATATATTATACACATTTCATCAGAAAAAAAGAGCACTTTACAATATACACACTGTAACCTCACATAATAAATCATAGTTAAGTTTTATAATATATATTTTGCTATTTTAATATAACAAAAAATAAAATAATACTTTGACAAAAAGAAAAAAAAAAACAACAGAGTGTCATACAAACAGCTTCTCGCCAATGCTTATTAAATAATAAATCAAATCAATTATTAATAATTATAAACACAAAGTATTAATACAAAATCAATAAAATAAAATGTAAAATAAAAATTTAAATCCAAAATATACACATGCTCATGCTGTGCACCATGCTGAATTTTGTTTTAACACTGTGGCAGCACACTAAAAGAAGAAATGCTTTTTTAAAATTTTATTTTGTTTTGTTTATTTGCTTTTGATAATAAAACATACAAAAACTGTATATGAGAACTTAGTGGGGGGGGGCACATAACTTATTTAACACTTGAGAGTTACCAAATAATATACATGTTAAATAAATAGAATAAAATTAGAAATTTGGGCTTGGGGATAGCTGACAATACGACTTTCCCCTACGGCAACCACCACGCGTCTGGGGGTGCATGCAGTCTGTGGACAGTAACATTAATTAGCATCCGTACTCCAAAATATGACTCTACATTTACACAAACAATTGCTTTTGGGAAAATTCACAACTAAAAGATACAAAAAAATATAAAGACAGAATACACTTTGCTACACGTTTTGCCATTTTGCAGTACTGGATGTGGACGACGAGTCTCACAAATCGGAATCTTCTGGGCCAGAAAAGAATTCAGACTGGGTGCCACCTGCAGAAGTGGGCTTAGTTGGAGAAGATCTACACCGGGGGCTATCAGCCCTTTGTCATGGCGTACCACCCCAAAAAATACCTGTTCTGAAATACCTGCATTTTATTTTGGTGTTAAATTGTTAATAACTGAACTGTTGTTATGTTAAACTAAAGATGGAATTTCTTTTTCCACCCAGAAAAATGTTCTTTCAGAGAGCTTTTATAAGGTACTAGCAATGGTAGCCTGTCAACAACGTGTTTTAGAATGAATTTCAAAAGGATTTGATATGTTATGACTGATAGGCACTGAGTGTGTCACCATGAGGAGGTCACTTCAGCTGTCTGTGCTAATAGTGAAAAGACAAAAGAAATGCCAGCAATTGTGTCTCAAATGTTGTAAGTCTTGTCAGTGTCAGTAAATATTATTATTATTGTCAAATAGTTTAGTAAAGTCACGCCTTTTGACCAGAAGGGGTTTCCTGTTCCCGAGAGACTTTGCATTCCGCTATCTTGGTTTACCTACAGTATGCTTACTTTATTGTTGCATATTCTTTGTTGCATTGAATAAATTACCAGACAACAGCTGATAACGTTGCGCCACTGCAGCACTCGTAGCAAATGGGTGTCAATGTCGCACCCTAACGTGGGTTTTTTTTCTGCAGTTATATTCTTGAATTGAAGCGCACTTGTTCTGTTATATTTGTACCTTTTGTGAAAGTGTTTCTTTGATATTTGGACTTCAGGCTTCACACCTTATACACACGTCGTAAATGTAAGAAGGACGGTCCGTTAACATTTGAATCTGATGATTGTATATAGTGCGGAACTGACCTGTCTGTACTATTCTGTCCCCTGCATCTCCTGGAGTTGAAAAGAGATACCAACATGCAGCAACATGTGGGCACTGGCCAAGATTGGAAAGAAAAAAACAAAAAAAACCAAACTCAGTCATGTCATGACTACAACCACATGAAGGTATGCAAATGAATATAATGTTGCATTAGTGCAACAACGTTTTCTGAAATGTACAATACAGGTCATAAAATGAATTATTCTAAATGTCATATATATCTAAGTCTCTTTTTTTGTCAGAGCGGCTTTGACATCATGGATCAGAAGGCGCATACTAATTCAGCGTGAGCAGGAACACTCAAGAATAAAACTGAATAAAAACAATTCACATCCACAGTCATTCTCAGTCACGCACACCACTCACACCCACATCCACAGTTTTCCCAGTCTCGTTCGCGCACAAAATCTGACATGGTTTTCAAATAAAGAGGGGGTACATTAAATGTACATTTTTATTGTATGATATAAACAATAACAGCAGCTCACTACTCAAAATGGTACATTTGGGAAGCAGCTGATATCGAAACTGCGACCTCTTGATTGAAAGGCAGCAGTTCTTAGCATTGCACCACGCAAGCTGTCGTATCAAGCACCTACCATAACCTGCTTTCTTTTTTCTTCAGTTAAATTCTTGAATAAAAGTGCACTTGTTTTGTTATACTTGTACCTTTTGTGAAAGTGTTTATTTCATATTTGTATTTCATGTTTCACACATTATACATTTCATGTGTACATTTTGTCAATTATTAGTAATACATGGAAAACGTTTCTGTGTTAACAACATTTTTACAGAGATTGTTGATGACACTGAACACACATGAAATGTATATATTCTAAATGACGATGTACTTTTTTACCCAATAAAGCTCCAGCACTTCACTCAGATAAACACTGAGCACTGAGAAACTTCTTTGCGAATTGAACTGCGGCGGTGGGTGGGGGGATGGAATAGGCGGCTGCTTGCTGCTTGTCTTAATTGGCACATTTACAAGACAAAAGACGCTGAGGGAGAGGTGCGAACGGATTTAAGGTGGGCCAGATTTTTGAGTTTTCTCGTAGGCTCTGGTAATTCTAGTGTTAATAATGAATAAAAATTGGAAAGAGTGAAATTTCCATACTTCTAATTTACAAAAAAATATACAGTTCAGGGTAACAAAAAATTGATTTTATTGGCTGGGAGGGATTGCAGTTTAGGGCTTATAAACAATGATATAATCATTGTGTACAACCCAGTTTTTGTGTACATGTACTCTGTGTACATATAATTTTTTTCACTTACAATTTCTAGCTGTCAACTGAGAATTAAATGTTGGTTAAAAACAATACTAAGCAATTAAACATTATTATGTCATTGCTACATGAAACAGTGAAAATCTAAATAATCCAAAATGAACTTAATCTTCACAAATTGTGCACACACTGTAAAACTTTCAGAGACTTTAATGACTGTCTATTTTTAAAAAGGCTTCGGTGGTGATGAAATTTCAAAGGGCAGATTATTAAAAGAGTTTCTTCCAAATGTGATATGGTGATAATATGCCAAAACACCATATTATCATCTAACTAAGTTAAAGGTTATTTACATGCTGTAAAGGAAAGACGGTTAAAGATTAAATGTTTTGGATGTTATGACAGATAGTGGCTGGCACCATTACCCAGCTGGGATGCCTCCGAGGTGGAAGGACAGTCAGAGAGAACCTCCAGGGGATGCTCTCTTCCCCAAACTGTTATTTGGCACCCTCCCTGGATTGAAACGGCACCTCAGAATCTTGCAGGGCTGTATAGGAATTACTATTTGCCAGCACAGCCCTGTTGGGATCCGTGGATGCCACAAGGAGGAGCTGTGGGAAGTGCAGGAGTTGCAGAGCCCTACTTTGAACTTCAGCCACACCTGGGTGCAATTCCAGACCTCATTATTGAACCATCTGGAGTGCTCCCAGGCGTGGCTTTGAAAGGATAAGGTTGTTGAGGCTAGTACCTAGTAGAGAAAAGAGACTGCAAGGCTGTAGAGAAAAAGGATGTAGTTTTACTCTGCTTCATATTATTGGTATCAGTACTTGGGGATTACTCTGGATATGAGTGCCTTCTCATGAAATAAAGGCTTTTATTGGACTGAGCTGGCGTTGTCTATTTGTGTTGGGTTGGGGCAGGAGGAGCGCCTCTGGTCTTCAAAATGTATAGCCTTCATAGGTTGAAACATTGTGTATTTAACATACTTTACAGCATTTTCTTCTTTTGGCTGCTTCCATTAGGGGTCACCACAGCGGATCATCTTCTTCCATATCTTTCTGTCCTCTGCATCTTGTTCTGTTACACCCATCACCTGCATGTCCTCTCTCACCACATCCATAAACCTTTTCTTAGGCCTTCCTCTTTTCTTCTTCCCTGGCATCTCTATCCTTAGCATCCTTCTCCCAATATACTCAGCATCTCTCCTCTGCACATGTCCAAACCAACGCAATCTCGCCTCTCTGACTTTGTCTCCCAACCGTCCAGCTTGAGCTGACCCTCTAATGTACTCATTTCTAATCCTGTCCATCCTCGTCACACCCAATGCAAATCTTAGCCTCTTTAACTCTGCCGCCTCCAGCTCTGTCTCCTGCTTTCTGGTCAGTGCCACCGTCTCCAACCCATATAACATAGCTGGTCTCACTACCATCCTGTAGACCCCTTTCACTCTTGCTGATACCTGTCTGTCACAAATTACTCCTGACACTCTTCTCAACCCATTCCACCCTGCCTGCACTGTCTTCTTCACCTCTCTTCCACAATCCCCATTACTCTGTACTGTTGATCCCAAGTATTTAAACTCCTCCACCTTCGCCAACTGTGCTCTCTGCATCATCACCATTCCACTGACCTCCCACTCATTTACACACATGTATTCTGTCTTGTTCCTACTGACCTTCATTCCTCTCCTCTCTAGATAAATTTAAATGTTTTCTTCTTTCTTCCTTTGCAGTTGCACACTGATGTAACACAAACTAATTTCAAAAGACTGAAAGGATAATCAGAGTTCAACATAGATTATCACAGAACCATTGTTTTTGAGCATTACAACCATGTCCGAACACTAACCTGTGACCTACTCCATCTAACTTGTCATGTTCTCCATAAGGTCTTCTTTGACCTTATTGAAAAGTGGCAAGGGGGCCACAGTAGTTATATGCATGCGGCATCTGTCAAAATGATTTATGACCTTTAAGCCCCACCCTTTGGACGGTTAGACCGGAAGTCCTGCCCCCCTTTCCTCTGATTGGTGGATTTGAAGGATGCGCCCCTTTCCTCTGATTGGTGGATTTGAAGGATGTGTCCGCCCCTACACCTGTTTGCCCCACACCCCAACCACCTGTTTACCCCCTCCTTGAACCCGCTCCTTAACACCTGATTGGTGGTTTAGACTGATGTCCCCCTCCTTGATCCCACCCCATCCACCTGTATGCCCCCAGAAACTGTCAAGAGCAGCCCCCCTTCTCCCAAAGACAAGTCCAGACCTGTTGGTGGCTCACTGCTCTCGAAGACACACACACGAGCGTTTCAAGGGGTAGAGCCGCCGGTCTCTACTGTTTTGGGTAAGATCTCCTGTATCTATGACTTTAAAGATCTATCCTTTGCTTTAGCACTTGTAAACCGTTTTTTATTTGATCTAAGTCAAGCATAGAGAAACCATCCACGCTGTTAGCAGGCATGAGTCTGGGTCTTGCCTGCTCCTGTGTGAGGTCGAAGCTCCAAGCGTACACGCCGGCACACGCGGAGACTTCGAAATAGGAGTTGCCGGCTCTCTGTCTGTACAGAGACTGACTGAGCGCACCCGTTAGATCCAAACTGACAGCCCCTGTGCGTAAACAGCTGTGCCTAAACCATACTTCCTCCAATCCCAGGCGTTGGGGAGGTGCATTTTACAGCTCCTAGGTAACGGGTTAGGGGAAGGAGGGGAGCGATTCACAGCTCCTAGGCAACAGATTGTGTCCGAAGTGAAAATTGACCTTACCTTGCGGAATGCCGCTTGTAAAACAGATGAGACATTCCAAAGACATGGATGGCAACGGACATTAAGCGTGTCGGTTAAAATGTTTGTCAAACATTTGCTATCATAAAGCACTTCCAAAATACTGCCCAACCATCTGTTTTCTCCAGAAACTGTCAAGAACCAGTGATGGATGGGTGCCCCCCTCCTGCCAGGCAAACAATCACCTGTTTGCCTTCGCCCCCAACCACCTGTTTTCTCCGGAAACTGTCAAGAACCGAGTGATGGATGCGTGACCCCTCCTTGAACCTCTGCCCAGGCCCCCCAACCATCTGTTTGCCACCGCCCCCCCTTCTGAAAGTATTGTATAAAAAGCGCCACATCTTCGGATCTAAAGAGTCTGTGAAGAAAAATAGAATCTATGCCCGATAAACCGGTGAAGCGTCCGTTCCGCAGAATCTATTTGAAGGATCGTTTGAGAAGGGTTAAAAGATGTTTGGTGCCTGAGTTTCTTGAAGCTGAATCTCGGTCTAAGTTGTGCGAAACAGGGGAGGCCTCGGAGGACAACAAGGAAAACTGTCCGCCGGTTTTAGTATTGAAGGATTGAATTCTGCAAATTGAAACGTAACTCGATTCGAGTGATGATGCCAAGGAAAACCCTCCCTTAAATTACACCATGCCCCAACCCTTTCATCATAAATACTCGTCTTGTTAGTCAGAGGACCATTTAAACCTCCCCAGAATGTTGATTGCTACAGACTCTGAAATGACGGGGATTGGCGTAACACCCTCGGGAATCCCGCCTGAAGCTCCAAAGCCTGAAGCTTCATGGTCGGAGACTTCATGGCCTGAGGCTCCAAGGCCTGAATCTTACCAGTTTTATAACTCGGTCTGGACGGACGGTCTTCAAGATCCCCAAGAATCTGACCTCCGGTATTTTAGTATACGACCCGATTACAGTCTCTGGTCAAGAGACCTTGAGCCGGACAGCGGATTTCATTCCCCAGGGTCGGGGTGGGGTTCACCCGTCTTCACTAATGATGATCAGACGGATAACTCCGTCTCCGCCAAGGGTGCTCAGACGGACATCTCTTACCTAGCTCCAGGACAGCCGAGGGTGATCAGACAAGGTCTGGGGTGGTCTTCCTCCGTCTTCACTATGATCAGAAGGATAACCCCGTCTCCGCCAATGGTGCTCAGATGGATAGCACCGTCTCAGACAAGGCTACTCAGACGGGCATGTCTTACCTAGCTCCAGGACAGCCGTGGGTGATCAGACAAGGTTCGCAGGAACCGATGTCGATCGAACTGTCTGAGACAGATATGGATTGCCCGGATGGAGTGCTGCCTGAAACCTGGAAAAAGGCTCAGAAAATTGTTAAAGGGCTGATGATGTGTCTGCTGGATATTATCATCTACTACAACCAGAAAAAAGAATGTCAAGGCTGCGAGATAGACCATCCCAGCCAGAGAAGACATACCTGCCTCTTTGAACCTGAAACCACCTACCGTCAAGGACGCTTTCAGAGGATTCTGAAGATTTTTCACAAGTCTTGGCTGAAAGGACTGGCGGTGAAAATTCTAGGTTATTTTAATATTCTACTGCCGATACACAAAATACACACTGTGGTTGAAAAGACTGTGCGTAAGTTTGATAATGCCAACTCTATTCATGATACTGTAATGCAGTCATTTTATGAAATGGATGAATACTCCTACTCTGTAGCCCGCCGTGTGGCAAATGAGTTTTGTAAGTGGAATCTTAAGCATGAGGGTCGTATGAATGTGCGGACTGAATGTGATCTGGAATTTAATGATATGATAGAACTGGTGGGTAGTTCTGAACCTGAAGCTCTACCCGTCTGAACATTTCAGAATCCTAAATAAATGTTTTCTATATGGTTAAGTGTTGTCAGTGTCTGTTTTATCACCGGCGATGGAGCAGGTCTTGGAAAAAACATATTATAACTCTGAGAACGCCGGGGGCTTGGGAGGTAAAGATTACTTGAAAAGAGCTCTCCGGCATGCGGGGCACCATATTGGGGACCGAGAGGTATTCGATTGGTTATCGGGGCAATACACCTACACGATCCATAAACCGGCCAGAGTCCATTTTAAAAGGAATAAGGTGTATGTTTTCAATATAGATGGGCAATGGCAGATCGATCTGGTGGATATGACAAACCTGGCCGACTATAACCAAGGTAACAAGTATCTACTGATTTGTATAGATATTCTTTCTAAATATGCCTGGGTCAGGGTACTGAAAAACAAAACGGGGAAAGAAGTAACGAGGGCTTTTCGAGAAATTTTGGAGGAAGGTAGAGTTCCCGTCAAACTTCAGACCGATAGCGGTAAAGAGTTTCTCAATCGGGAATTTCAAAGCCTGCTCAATAAAGACGGAATTAAACATTTTACCACCGCTAGTGAATTAAAGGCTTCGGTGGTGGAGAGATTCAGTCGAACTCTGAAGACCAAAATGTGGCGTTATTTCAGTTCTCGGTCCTATCTGTCGGGGCTACAGGACTTGGTGAAATCTTATAATCTGAGCCATCACCAAGGTATAAAAATGGCCCCCGCCGAGGTGAATAGTTCCAATTCTTGGAAAGTCTTTAAAAACTTATATGGCCTAACTAAACCCCAAAGAAACCCAAAATATAAGTTTAAAGTCGGGGATACGGTGAGAGTGTCGAAATCCCGGAATCCTTTTACCAAAGGATACGAACAAACCTTTTCAGACGAGGTATTTACCGTTTCTGAACTAGTCCCGAGGGAACCGCCGGTCTACAAGCTGAAAGATTATGACGGCGAAGATATTATAAGCTCCTTTTACAACGCGGAGTTACAAAAGATTCGAGGACCGGAGGTCTTCAGGATTGAAAAGATTTTGGCGAAAAAAAAGATCGATAGAAAAAAACATATTTTGGTGAAATGGCTCGGATGGCCCGAAAAGTTTAACAGTTGGATCCCTGAAAGCTATGTGCAAGACGTTAAATACTGAGAAGCGAAAATTAGTGATTCATTCACGGGGTGTTCACCATGGAGAGAAAAAGCTTTTACGTCATTCTTCCTAGCAATTCTTCCCGAGATGTTTTCCCTAACAATACCATCGCCGAGTTTACCGTCAAATTAGCCGCACCCATCGAACTACAGGGTCCCTGGGAAGTTGGTTTGGCCGAAATCCAGTATCCTCACACCTGGAACACCCTAGACAAACCGGATAACGCTTTTATTGTGGTGTCCCCACAATTAACCAGGTTTTATAGTAGTCCCACGGGCTATTACTCTAGCGTCGAGAAAGTGACCTCTAAGATGAATGGAGCGGTGGCGAAAGAACCCAAAGCCGTTGAGGCAGGCTCTTCAGGCTTACCGATACCAGAAAACACTGTGAGATTCCGCTACAGTGCTCTGGAGCGAAGTTTCTACGTCCTAAACACAGCAAAGGATGAAACTCTTCACGTCAGGGGACAGCTGGGGAGAATTCTAGGAGCCCATTCGGACATGACCGTATGCCTGACGAATGATGCTCCTTACCCCACGGATATCAGAGCGGGGTTTTATACCATGTATGTCTACAGCGACATTGTGTCTCACCAAAGAGTCGGAGACAGCTACGTCCCTCTCTTGAGATGCGTACATATTGAGGATGAGATGAATAAGATTACCACAATCACCTACGACAAGCCGCACTACGTTCCGGTCAGCAAGACTCAGTTTGATACTTTGACCATTGAAATAAAGACGGATCAGAACAAAGCGGTTCCATTTCAGTTTGGCAAGGTCATAGTCAAGTTACATTTCAGACCTTCTAAGAGGTGCGTGCATGACTAATACAGAGATGAGATCTTACCTGGACCCTAGCCCTTACAGATTGAGAAACTCTTTACCACTATCGGTCTGAAGTTTGACGGGAACTCTACCTTCCTCCAGAACTTCTCGAAAAGCCCTCGTTACTTCTTTACCCGTTTTGTTTTTCAGTACCCTGACCCAGGCATATTTAGAAAGAATATCTATACAAGTCAGTAGATACTTGTTACTTTGGTTATAGTCGGCCAGGTTTGTCATATCCACCAGATCGATCTGCCATTGCCCATCTATATTGGAAACATACACCTTATTCCTTTTAAAATGGACTCTGGCCGGTTTATGGATCGTGTAGGTGTATTGCCCTGATAACCAATCGAATACCTCTCGGTCCCCAATATGGTGCCCCGCATGCCGGAGAGCTCTTTTCAAGGAATCTTTACCCCCTAAGCCCCCGGCGTTCTTAGAGTTATAATATGTTTTTTCCAAGACCTGCTCCATCGCCGGTGATAAAACAGACACTGACAACACTTAACCATATAGAAAACATTTATTCTGAAATGTTCAGACGGGTACAGCTTCAGGTTCAGAATTACCCGCCAGTTCTACCATATCATTAAATTCCAGATCACATTCAGTCCGCACATTCATACGACCCTCATGCTTAAGATTCCGCTTACAAAACTCATTTACTACACGGCGGGCTACAGAGTAGGAGTATTCATCCATTTCATAAAATGACTGCATTACAGTATCATGAATAGAGTTGGCATTATCAAACTTACCCACAGTCTTTTCAACCACAGTGTGTATTTTGTGTATCGGCAGTAGAATATTAAAATAACCTAGAATTTTCACCGCCAGTCCTTTCAGCCAAGACTTGCGAAAAATCTTCAGAATCTTCTGAAAGCGTCCTTGACGGTAGGTGGTTTCAGGTTCAAAGAGGCAGGTATGTCTTCTCTGGCTGGGATGGTCTATCTCGCAGCCTTGACATTCTTTTTTCTGGTCGTAGTAGACGATAATATCCAGCAGACACGTCATCAGCCCTTTAACAATTTGCTGAGCCTTTTTCCAGGTTTCAGGCAGCATTCCATCCGGGCAATCCATATCTGTCTCAAGACAGTTCGATCGACATCGGTTCCTGCGAACCTTGTCTGATCACCCACGGCTGTCCTGGAGCTAGGTAAGAGATGCCCGTCTGAGTAGCCTTGTCTGAGACGGTGCTATCCGTCTGAGCACCATTGGCGGAGACGGGGTTATCCGTCTGATCATCATTAGCGAAGACGGAGGAAGACCACCCCAGACCTTGTCTGATCACCCTCGGCTGTCCTGGAGCTAGGTAAGAGATGTCCGTCTGAGCACCCTTGGCGGAGACGGAGTTATCCGTCTGATCATCATTAGTGAAGACGGGTGAACCCCACCCCGACCCTGGGGAATGAAATCCGCTGTCCGGCTCAAGGTCTCTTGACCAGAGACTGTAATTGGGTCGTATACTAAAATACCGGAGGTCAGATTCTTGGGGATCTTGAAGACCGTCCATCCAGACCGAGTTATAGAACTGGTAAGATTCAGGCCTTGGAGCCTCAGGCCATGAAGTCTCCGACCATGAAGCTTCAGGCGGGTTCCCCGAGGGTGTAACGCCAATCCCTGTCATTTCAGAGTCTGCAGCGATCGACATTCTGGGGAGGTTTAAATGGTCCTCTGACTAACAAGCCGAGTATTTATGATGAAAGGGTTGGGGCGTGGTGTAAGATAAGGGAGGGTTTTCCATGGCGTCATCACTCGAATCGAGTTACGTTTCAATTTGCAGAATTCAATCCTTCAATACTAAAACCGGCGGACAGTTTTCCTTGTTGTCCTCCGCTGCCTCCCCTGTTTCGCACAACTTAGACCGAGATTCAGCTTCAAGAAACTCAGGCACCAAACATCTTTTAACCCTTCTCAAACGATCCTTCAAATAGATTCTGCGGAACGGACGCTTCACCGGTTTATCGGGCATAGATTCCATTTTTCTTCACAGACTCTTTAGATCCGAAGATGTGGCGCTTTTTATACAACACTTTCAGAAGGGGGGGCGGTGGCAAACAGATGGTTGGGGGGCCTGGGCAGAGGTTCAAGGAAGGGTCACGCATCCATCACTCGGTTCTTGACAGTTTCCGGAGAAAACAGGTGGTTGGGGGCGAAGGCAAACAGGTGATTGTTTGCCTGGGAGGAGGGGGGCACCCATCCATCACTGGTTCTTGACAGTTTCCGGAGAAAACAGATGATTGGGCGGTATTTTGGAAGTGCTTTATGATAGCAAATGTTTGACAAACATTTTAACCGACACGCTTAATGTCCGTTGCCATGCATGTCTTTGGAATGTCTCATCTGTTTTACAAGCGGCATTCCGCAAGGTAAGGTCAATTTTCACTTCGGACGCAATCTGTTGCCTAGGAGCTGTGAATCGCTCCCCTCCTTCCCCTAACCTGTTACCTAGGAGCTGTAAAATGCACCTCCCCAACGCCTGGGATTGGAGGAAGTATGGTTTAGGCACAGCTGTTTACACACAGGGGCTGTCAGTTTGGATCTAACGGGTGCGCTCAGTCAGTCTCTGTACAGACAGAGAGCCGGCAACTCCTATTTCGAAGTCTCCGCGTGTGCCGGCGTGTACGCTTGGAGCTTCGACCTCACACAGGAGCAGGCAAGACCCAGACTCGTGCCTGCTAACAGCGTGGATGGTTTCTCTATGCTTGACTTAGATCAAATAAAAAACGGTTTACAAGTGCTAAAGCAAAGGATAGATCTTTAAAGTCATAGATACAGGAGATCTTACCCAAAACAATAGAGACTGGCGGCTCTACCCCTTGAAACGCTCGTGTGTGTGTCTTCGAGAGCAGTGAGCCACCAACAGGTCTGGACTTGTCTTTGGGAGAAGGGGGGCTGCTCTTGACAGTTTCCGGGGGCATACAGGTGGATGGGGTGGGATCAAGGAGGGGGACATCAGTCTAAACCACCAATCAGGTGTTAAGGAGCGGGTTCAAGGAGGGGGTAAACAGGTGGTTGGGGTGTGGGGCAAACAGGTGTAGGGGGCGGACACATCCTTCAAATCCATCAATCAAAGGAAAGGGGCGCATCCTTCAAATCCACCAATCAGAGGAAAGGGGGCAGGACTTCTGGTCTAACCGTCCAAAGGGTGGGACTTCCGGTCCAAAGTCCAAAGGGGGCGGGGCTTAAAGGTCATAAATCATTTTGACAGAAGGTCCCTGCATATAACTACTTAGGTGGATTGGCAATTCTAAATTGACCATAGTGTGTGCTTGGTGTGTGGGTGTGTGTGTCCTGTGGTAGGTTGGCATCCTGCCCAGGATTGGTTCCTGCCTTGTGCCCTGTGTTGGCTGATATTGGCTCCAGCAGACCCCCGTGACCCTGTGTTCAAATGTTAACAGTTCCCACACACCCAAGGACCATTACATTTACGACATGTGTGCCTGTTGCAATGTACACACCTCTTTGTGCTGTGTTTCCTAATACATTGAAGGGGTACCTGAAGCTGAGTTTTCTTTCCTGGGGGAAGCGGAGGGCTTGGAACTGAAGCTTGTCGATGCTGCATCCTCTTTTTTTTTTCCATCGCATTTTCTTGTAAGAAGCGATTGCAAAGTTCCTCTACAAGGTGAGCTATTTTCTGTTCTCTTACTTGAAAGCATTAATTGACGCAGTCCTCCAAGACGCAAATAAAAAACACACACCGATATGTTAAAAGTAGTGACAGTAAACTAATTACTTAAGAAAATGTATATCATATAACAGTATTTGTAATAAACACATACTGTACACACCACATACTGTATGTACACATAGATAATAAGGCACTTTACCAAGAAAACAATAGCTTACCGATATAGAAAGACTTGTTTTTTATGTTTTGACACCTGAAATCTTTCACATTATTTTTCTGTGCCGATTTAAAAAAGAACAAGAAGAAAACGTTGGCACAATCACACATAGTGGTTTTGGGGTGACACATAAGACAACAGTTAGATTCCTTGGTATCTTACTTGATTGTCACATTTTTTATTTAGTCTTTTATTATGATTTTTGATTTGAACTTGATATACTTTGTCAATTCCCAAGGAAAAATCATCTTTTTGCATGACCTCTGGAGGTCAGATTGCAGGTACAGCCACTGTATAGCACCCCCTGGAGCAATTTTCAGGTTAAGGGCTCTGCTCAAGGGCCAATGGATTAGGATACCTTCTGGCAATAATTGGACTTGAACCAGCAACCCTCCAGATACCAGCACAGATTCTTTGCAAGATCCATCACTTCCACCAAAGTGTATGCTGTAAAATAACTCATAAACTAGTGATTACTCCAAAAATTGATTCACGTGATGGTTTTGATTAAAAATAATTAAGCTTTACTGGGAAAATGGGACACCATGGACAACTCCTGGGTGTCTACTGTCAATGGCTGGATGATATATGCAGCCAAGTCAACCTATGTCCAAAGAAGCTGCATGATGACAAAGTTAGAGTTCACCACAATGAATCACTCATTGGTAGCTTTAATAATGTGAATCTGAACTATGTGTCTACTGGAAAATAAAGAGTGCCACAACATTGCTTCAAATGTCATCATTCAGGATTGCTGAGAGTCACCTTAGCTATGGGCTCAGTTGTTTCTTTTCTGACAGCAGAATATAGTGGGAGACAAAAGAAGATTCAGAGTTTGGGTCACAGCTGCATTATTTTAGGGTACTATTTTCTAAAGGATGATATGATAATTCATGATAATCAGAATATTGAATCATGCATCACTTCATCATAGTAGTGTCTCTCCATTAGTTCTCACAATAATACTTTAGAGTTATCTTTGCCAAAAGTAGTCTAAGAGAAGTGGCCAGAGAAAGGAATGCTACAATGTTTAACTCCCTAAAAGGTTCTGATTAAAACTAGATAGATAGATAGATAGATAGATAGATAGATAGATAGATAGATAGATAGATAGATAGATAGATAGATAGATAGATAGATAGATAGATAGATGCTTCTTCTAGAAAAGGGATAACAAGAAGTACGTCTGGTGCCACATTTGAGGGTAGTGTTTTCTGTTGAGTGCTGGATGGCCAGATTACCCAAATAACGCAGGCAATCTCAGCCCAAAGCCTTATGGAGAATACTTTCAGTTTTATCACTGAACTGAGGTGCATCGCCAGGTGGGTGATGGGTATGTGTAGGGCAGATTTGAACATACAAAACCATAGGCAATGAAAACAGGTCATTAACAGGATAAACTTCACTTTACTGACTTGGAAAGCACAACAGTTTGAGAGGAAATGTAAAAATTACAATATAATACTGGACTTGGGGCGGCACGGTGGCGTAGTGGGTAGCACTGCTGCCTCGCAGTTGAGAGATCTGGGGACCTGGGTTCGCTTCCCGGGTCCTCCCTGCGTGGAGTTTGCATGTTCTCCCCGTGTCTGCGTGGGTTTCCTCCGGGTGCTCCGGTTTCCTCCCACAGTCCAAAGACATGCAGGTTAGGTGGATTGGCGATTCTAAATTGACCCTAGTGTGTGCTTGGTGTGTGGGTGTGTTTGTGTGTGACCTGCGGTGGGTTGGCACCCTGCCCAGGATTGGTTCCTGCCTTGTGCCCTGTGTTGGCTGGGATTGGCTCCAGCAGACCCCCGTGACCCTGTGTTCGGATTCAGCGGGTTGGAAAATGGATGGATGGATGGATACTGGACTTGTCTCTATGCACTGCAAGAAATGTGTAAATAAGACCTCTTGAAAGAGCCTGTCTTATTCCAGATTTTCTCTGTGGTAAGGGCCTTTAGAGGGTGACCTACAATCTGTACCAGTGGAAGATAAACCCAACTCAATGTCATTTTTAGTTGCAGAGAGGGGAGCTTTAAAGTTTGTGTTGTGGAAGGTCGCTAATGACAGAAGTGGCACAACGATGGCACTAGCAGTGATAAGGGACATCTGTTTACCAGTGCAGAGAAGGGAAACTGCCATAGGGTGATAGAACTAGCATGTGCAGTAGTAGAGATGCTGGGTGCTAAGAGGTAGCTCACAATCCTAAGTCAGGACAAGTGGAACCATGCTGCCGTTTTAAGAGATCTGGAATCTATCCCCAAAAATGGAGATGCATCTAAGTCTTTTAAGTAATTTTGTTTCTTGGCAGGAAGGGTCTTAAAAATGCCTCACACTGGTTGAGTCAAACCAAAGTAATTTAAGAGACAAGGGGAGATAGAAGGTGGAATATGGGTTTGAATAAACAAGTTGTCAGACATCAAAACTGGCAGAGAGGCTCATTAAGCATCGCAATTTTATTCACCTTCTATTCATTTGGAACTTAATATTCTCCCTTGTGTGCTTTATTTTTAATGAACATAAAATTTTCGATAAGTATGCTTTCCACTGCATTACTATGAAAGTAGAGAGCTGTCACAAGTGTATTTGCATATAGAGTTTGCATGTACCTGAGATGCACAGACTCTTCTATCTCCTTAGAGTCAGGATATGCTTGCGGACCCTGCTGCTACTCAAGCAGTGTACTGACTATACTTGCAAGTATACTATATGTACGTCTGGAAGATTTGTGAGATGCTTTTGCAAAGGTGCAAAAAAAGACGGCAACAGCAACACAGAAGATGGTATGTGAGATCTTTAAAAGTATCCTATCATTACGATGGGGAATATGCGACTCTTGTGTTGCCTATATGAGAAATGGATGAAGGAAAACACCATGAATACTTTTGTATGTCAGCATTTAAGTTTGATGATTTGCCTCAACCTGCGGTGGGTTGGCACCCTGCCCGGGATTGTTTTCTGCCTTGTGCCCTGTGTTGGCTGGGATTGGCTCCAGCAGACCCCCGTGACCCTGTGTTCGGATTCAGCGGGTTGGAAAATGGATGGATGGATGGATGGATGGATGGATGGATTTGCCTCAACTGACATCAAACCATTCATTAAACATCAAAGCATGCACATTGATCCTGTTGGAGCTGCAATGTGGCTTGCCATCACACTGCGTTATCTCGCAGTGTCTGAATCCCCATTTCTTTTCTCTGAAATTTTCCTCTTTGCACATCCACTTTCAAACAGCTGGCAATTTGGTGCCAGCTATTATGACAGGCATGTTTGTCACTATGGAGATGTTAATAGTAAACAATGATGCTGATGCCATGTAGTAAAACTTGAACACATATGCCACCTACGTTTTTGCTGGTACTGTAACTCTTGCCCGTGTCATGTTAATTTCTGACAACGTGCTCAGAAGGCACATCAAAAGAGTGCTGGGAATGCATGACAGTCATGATGCGTGCGTGTAAGCGTTCTGAACATCATGTATAACTCAGCCCTTAGAGAAGCTGGCAGGGCCGGCCTTAGGCCACTGCAACCTATGCGGCTGCAGTGGGCCCCGCACTTTCATAGGCCCCGCGCTAATTCTAGGTGTAAATTATTAAATTAAACCATTATAACTTATAATCATGTATAGGTCAGCGTGTTTATTCTGTTTTTACAGTGTTTTTTATCTATTACGTCGTTGTTTCAAGTGATTACGACAAGTAAATAAAATTGAAAAAAAATTGTAGCTGCTCGGGTGCTTTATCTCTAAACTCGTCATTTAGGGGAACTTGGGGTAAGATGAAACAGACACCGTTCTTAACCTTATGATGGCTCAGCTCAGTGAAACCAATCAAATAGGAGGAGCTATTTATGGAGATGATGTTATCGATTTTTTGGATGAATAGTTTGAAATTTACCGGCAGTGGTTTAAATTTTCTCTTTTCTGCCAGACGAAGATTTTTTCACCGGTGAGTAAAGCTTGTTCCTCAGAAACAAGCGTTGTATAAAATTCGAAGATCCTGTACATTGATAACCCACCCTATGTTAACAGTCAGCCATAGAATCATCGGCACGTCAACTTGTATCTTTATACAACTTGTTTTATGAATAGTCCCTCATTTCAAATGTTTAAGATAGTTTTACAAAATAAAATAATGTGATTCGTCTACCCAAACGATTGTTTCATCTTACCCGTAGTAGGGGTAAGATAAAAAATTTTTTTTTCACAAACACTTGCTCAAAACGTACCGATTCATCCCTAAGCGACAAGCGCATGCATATGCAGATCATTAACAATAATTTGACTGAAAATTACTGGTAAAAAGCAAAAAATGTGGATTTGACAAGGAATTTTAAAAAGTGGTTCATCTTACCTCAAGTTCCCCTAAATTGGTAGACTTAAGGTATTTTTTTAAATTTTATTTACTCGTAATCAAATGCAAACGTGACATAATCAAATGCAAATTGTCGTTCAAACGTTAAATCACGTAATCAAATGCAATAACGACGTAATAAATCAGTAAATACTTTATTTTGTTCATTTTTCATTTTTTTTATTCTGCTATATTTTGCAGATTTTTGGTGTGAGATGGATAGAAAATTACCTAAAAGGTCAAGAGACGTTGGTAGAAAATATGTATCTGGCTGGGAAAAGAAAAAGAAGAAGGAAGCAAATGAGGCTTCAGTTAATAACCAGAAGGGCGCCCTACATAAGTTTTCAAAACGATCAAAACCCGAAAATGAGAACATGATCACTTCTAGTGAGACAGCCGAAACAGATTCTATGAAGAATGCAAAAACTGCAGTGGTGAATGTCGTAAGAGAAGAAGACAATGATGTAACACTAACAACTGATCAACATGTAGTTACGGGTAATGAGCAAAATGTGGTCGATCCATTGAGAAATCTGGATGATCCTGCCATGTGGCCAAAAAAAAAAATGGAAAGATCTTGTATTGACTATTTGTTACAAAAAGGTCCACCTGAGATTACTGTGGAGAATTTTCCGAAAAATAAGGATGGTAGGCATTTCTCTAAAGTGCATTGCAAACGAAAGCTGAGTAATGGTGAAAGTATTTTGCGTCCTTGGCTGATATATGCTGTGTCAGCAGACAAGATCTATTGTTTCTACTGTCGCCTACTGGGAAAACAAAAAAGCTCCTTTTTAAATGAAGGATTTGACCAGTGGCAAAGCTGTACCACAAGGCTAGCAGAACATGAAAAATCGCAAGGGCATTTAGACGCCATGACTAGTTGCTGTGAAGCTGGAGCAAGACTAAGTAAAAAAACAAGCATTGACAAAATTCACCAGGAGATGCTTTATTCTGAGACTAAACGTTGGAATCAAGTTTTTCAAAGACTAGTTGCGATTGTACAATTTCTAGCGGAGCGCAATTTAGCTTTCAGAGGGACCATTGAAAGAGTTGGAGAGCCAAGTAATGGGAATTTCCTGGGTCTAGTAGAATTACTCGCAAAGTTTGATCCAGTAATGGGGGAACATCTTCGACGTGTTACCAATGTAGAAATTCATGATCATTACCTGGGAAAGAAGATTCAAAACGAACTCATTACTGTAATAGCTGATGCTGTTGTGAATGCTATCCTTCGAGACATCAAGAATGCAAAGTATTTTTCAGTGATATTGGATTGTACTCCAGACATAAGTCACAAAGAGCAGATGTCATTAACTATTCGGTATGTATCAGATGGGGTTAATGTGAAGGAGCCTGTGGTTGTACATGAACGTTTTATTAAGTTTCTTCCTGTGGAAAGTACTACTGGACAGGACTTATGCGATGTACTAGAGAATGAGCTGGAGAAGCTTGAATTAAATGTTGAAAATATTCGTGGACAAGGTTATGATAATGGTGCGAACATGAAAGGCGTCCATTCTGGAGTTCAAAAACGGCTTTTAAATATAAACAGCAGAGCATTTTTTACTCCATGTGCGTGTCATAATTACAATCTGGTGGTAGCAGACATGGTCAAAACATGCCCTGATGCGTTAACCTTTTTTGGAACTATACAACGCGTGTACACTATCTTTTCAGCATCTACAAAGAGATGGTCATTATTCAGAAAGCATGTTTCCAATCTGTCTGTAAAACCTCTGTGCGAAACAAGGTGGGAATGTAGAATAGATAGTGTCAAAGCACTTCGTTATCAATTGCCTGAAATTTGTGACGCACTCGATGAATTAGCTGAAGAGACTAATGATGCGATAATTAAAAGTGAAGCAGAAACACTGTATGAAACATTGAAGCAGTACAAATTCTTAGTGTCACTTGTGTTATGGTACGACGTGCTCTTCCAAGTCAATTTTGTGAGTAAAGAACTGCAAGATGAAACAGTAGATTTGAGCACTGCAATGGATTCGTACAACAACTTGATGACTTGGCTAAGGAAGCTGAGAGTTGATGGGTTTGTTCAGATTCTTGTTACAGCAAAGGAATTGGCTAAAAACATGGAAGTTGTTGCAATCTTTCCAGCCAAACGTCAAAGGAAAAGGCAGTATGATAAATCTGTGGAAAACTTCACACCTGGAAATGCTGAAGATGACTACAGGATAAATTGCTTCAACAGAATTGTGGATACTGCAATTCAATCCTTGCAGCCGAGATTTGAACAGCTGAAATCAAACCACAATCTATTTGGGTTTCTTGTCAGCTTCAAGAGCCTTCAGCGTGATGACATACGAAAGTTTACGGCGAGCCTCGAGCAAGCATTGACGTCATCAACAGACCAGTCAGCAGATATATGTGGGCGAGAATTAGCAGATGAAATGGAATCTTTAAGGCATATTCTACCAAATACCGCCAAAACCCCGGTAGAAATTTTGGCTTATCTGTCCACTAATGAAAGATACACTGCTTTCCCAAACTACTTTGTTGCAGTCAGAATATTTTTAACAATACCCGTAACTGTGGCATCTGGTGAAAGAAGCTTCTCGCGCCTCAAACTAATCAAGAATTACTTGAGGTCAACAATTCACGAAGATAGATTGAACAATTTGGCAATTCTTGCTATTGAGCATGATCTATGTAGGAAACAAAATTTTGATGATATACTGTATGACTTCGCTACACGCAAGGCTCGTAAAGTAAAGTTCATTTGATCGTGATTTTGTACTTAGTAAAGAATGAATAAAATGCAAAGATGAATTTATTTTCTAATACAAAATCTTAATTTTCACTTATTATCCTTATCCCTACCCCGACTGGGCCCCGCGCAATCCGTTTCGCATAGGGCCCCGCAATTGTTAGGGCCGGCCCTGGAAGCTGGGTACATTGCTTCAAGGGTACAACTGACAGACTCTGTGGTCAAGACACCAGGAATGACATGTATAGGAAGAATAGACTGCTCACCTGAATCTAAATTGTTACCAAATTTCTGTGCTAGTTGAAGACTGAACACAACAAACATTATGCTGAAACACATGATGTTCACATTACCATTGCAGGCCTAATAATCAAAAATGATATGATGGCTTACAGAGAAGCAATGGGCTATTTGACATGGTGACATCAGGACAACAATTCTTCACTTGATGTTAGCAAAACCAAAATTTTGGTAACATCAGGTGAAGAATTGTTGTCCTGACGTTACCATGTCAAATAGCCCAAAATGCATATATACATTAATATATAAGACTGGATGCAGACACACTAGACAGACTATCATATAACCTATAGGCTGGCTGTTTACTGGTATTTAGAGTTCTACTTTATCTTAGTACAGATAAATAGTTTTATGAGACTGAGTCTTTAAAGATGATATGTGATGTTGTGTGGAGCTATTGCTTTGTTGTTACCCTGAGTTCAAGTGGAAGATTCTTCATGCGTTGGTGTGCACTTGTAACCGACTGCAATCTATACAGCCTTTCTATGCGTTGTGTAAATGATCGTCACGTATCGTAGGATTAAAACAGAAGTTTTTACTTTCCTCTTCAAAACACTCTTTCCAAAACAAAAGGAAAAAAATGGACAGGGCGTCACATAAACATCTTCTCCCCTCTGCCCCCACAGCATCTACCACGCTTCTACCCTTTTTATTTATACAAGCACATTGCATATAAAACTATTTACAAAAAAATTACTCAAATTTTCCAAAGAGAGCTATTTACAATACACATTGCTTTATACAAAAAAAATCCTAATTTTATAATTACACATTCTTCACAAAAAAAATAAATAAATAAAAACAAAATGAAAAAATGGACAGGGCGTCACATAAATGTCTTCTCCCCTATGCCTATTAAATAATAAACTAAATCGATTACAAATTATTAATACAAAATAAGTGAAATAAAAATCGGGAAAAACTTGGGGAGAACTGCAACCACAACCTACCCCACAGCGTCCACAGCGATTCTAGAGACCCAAAAAACGTGGTGCATGCAGGTTGTGAGGTGTAACGCTAATTAACGCCCGTATTACAACAGATTATATTGTTAGTATGCTATTAACTATTTACAGGGATCAACTCTTTTTGGGGAAGTTCATAACTAAAAAAAAACGAAATTATAAATAACGTTTTACTCTTTGCTTCACACTCTTTCTCTTTGCTGCATGATTCTTATCAGTGCTGTGCTGCTGCTTCCTCAGCTCGCCTTTTTCTCTCTTTTTACATTTTATAGGGAAAAGGCATTAGTCTTTCTAACACAAGACTTTAGATGCTGAAATTCCCTTTTTGAAGTAATGGCTGCGCCTAAGCAGACAGGGCTCAGTGCTTAGCGTGGCAGACTGGATCTCACCTCTCAGGCTCACAAAAAGGAAGAGTTTGTTGGCTTTGGCTCTGCAAGAAGGAGATCAAGATTCGATGTTTCCAGTCATTTTGGAGAGTTTCTCCTCCCTGAGAGAATCTCAGAGATTGTGCCCTGAGAGAATTACCTGGGAGTTGAGTGATTTAGTGTCCAGCAAGTACCCCAGAGAGAGTGGGATATTCTTCAGAGCTTTAACGGAAGGTTGAACCTTCTCCTGATTGCATTAAAGTCACTTCCAGTTACAAAATCTGTGTCTTCTAATAAGTGGCTTCTTCTGTCCATCTTAGCTGACATCCCATGAATTACGAGTCTTTGTCCTTGCTTGAGTCCATTTGCACCCTCTGGCTCATTCATTCAGTCATGAATTCAGCATTACTGGCATAAACTCATTTGTGAGCTGCAAAAATTAAGTGTACCCCTATCTTCAACAGATAGTTTTGCACCCTAATTTGACAGTGATAACTTCTTGTTGGTGTTTCTTGTAATAGCATGTCAGTCTGTAACACCTGCTTGATGGACGTGTTGCCCATTCCTTCTTAGAGAAATTCACCAGCTATAGGTCTCAGGTCTTTCATGTACTGCTTGCTTAATGTGCTCCCCACAGCGCTTCACTTGTGTTAAGAGCTTAACTTTGATTTGGATATTCCATGCACTTCTAATTCTTCTTATCGGCACATTCTTTTGTGTATTTCCTCACAGCGATTCGTACTTAAACGCAGTGATTCTTTATTTTTCCTGTTCTCTCAAACTTGCACACACTACGCCAGCGTAGGTGAACTAACATTACATTTCAATACATGGTCATTTCTGCCCTTGACTTAAAGAGAAAGTGAAAGGGTAACAATAAAGGCAAGTGGGCAAAACTCAGAGAACACGGCTCCTTTACACTTGCGACCACGACAAAGGTGCAGGACTGGCTTTTGTCCTGATTGACCAAGGCGGAAGGTCCGAAGAGCTGCAGCAGTCGGCGAGTGTGTCACTGTGGGGAAAAGGTGCGTGAGACTCAAGCGATATGATTAAAGAAACGACACCTGGGCGTTTAAAATAACTAATATGTGGAATTTACATGCTAAAGATCGTTTAAACGAACATCAGTTGTGCAGATGCAGCAGTCCGAGTGTAGGGGACAACTTGCGTATACGGTCTCACTCTTACCCATTCTTGAACAATATTTTCATTACATTCAAACTCTTAGTTTTATATAATATGTGAAATTATACATATGTGTATGTGTATGTGTGAAAATTTAAAAGCAAAGGTCGTGGGGGTGGAGCAGGCGAGAGAATTATGACTTTTACTGCGCGGAATGGCAAAAGAATTGTTGATGCTGACTCTGCTGAAAAAACAAAAGTAATCTGCTGACTGGCACGATTTGAAATCTGCCCTCGTTTTTAATTCCTCTTATGTCTTTTGCTGCTTGTATATTACTTTTAGTTGAAAGCTATGTCGTCCAAAGAATGCCATGTTTTAATTTTATTAGTTATTAAAAAGGCATCTACTGACAAAATATGCAATATATAGCAGGATTTAAGGTGGAATGGGAAATCACATAAGCAGCCAACTTGGGCCTCATTTTACATGAATACTTTTCACTTTTCTTAAAAAAATCTGTTTTTTACCATGTTTTGTGTAATGTACAATATTACCCTTTTAGAAAACTCTTATAAATTAGTATTTATGGGATTGTTTTCATTAAATCGTTTTTCTGATTACAGTCTCAGACAGGCTGTCACAGCTACTACTGTTAGTGTTGCTCTTTCTGAGCCCCGCACAGTCCAGGCTTCTCTCTTCACAGCTCAGTTTGCACATTCACCTCAAGTGTTGACCTCACCTTGCATGTTAAGCTGACTGGAGATCCTAGACTTTGTATTAGAGAGTGCTGGTGAGTGGATATGAGTGTGCCACATAATGGACTATTTCACGTAAAAAGATGGCTCCCAGCTTTCAGTCACAGGCATATCATAAAAAGCCTGAATTAAAACAAAAACAGAAAAGTAGAAATGTTCAAATAATTTTAGACAGGACCCGTGCAACGTGAGGAAACATTAATCATTATTTTCCAAAGACTTGTACATGGCAATAATACAAAATGCAGAGTTGTTTTTATTTAGCTAAACTGCCTGGCATTGCCTGGGTATATTTATGGAATGAGTTAAGGAAAGAAAGCAAAGGTTTGTGTGTTTTATAAATGGTGACCCTGTTATTATTGCTAGCTTTCCCATCTATCATCCACTCTGCCACTCTGTCAATGTCTCTGCCCTTGTGGATTGAGAATTTGCTCTTTTTGGGTCTGATTAAATTCCAGAATTGTGGTAAATGAATTTCCCATTGGGATTAATAAAGTATCTATCTATCTATCTATCTATCTATCTATCTATCTATCTATCTATCTATCTATCTATCTATCTATCTATCTATCTATCTATCTATCTGTCTGTCTGTCTGTCTGTCTGTCTGTCTGTCTGTCTGTCTGTCTGTCTGTCTGTCTGTCTGTCTATCTATCTATCTATCTATCTATCTATCTATCTATCTATCTAAATGCTTCCTGGTCTATAACCATGAATGCTGTCACGTCTGTCTCGTTCTCTTAGTTCAGAGTGCACAGTGCACAGTGCACAGTGTTTAAATTATGAAGAAAAGCCAAATAAGCAGGAGATGAACAACAACCCTATGATTCTCCTTTGTGTTGCACTGCACTTTTGATCACACCTCACCTTGCAAAAGCACACAATGCTCTTTTTAAGTATATTACAGTAGACTGAAGAGGCACGCATCCTTACCTGGCTAAGTCATGTTAAGCTCTGGTCATTTTGTCTGCTTGTCTGGCTTCCATCTGTTGAAAGGCTTCACTTGCTCTGAGATAGCAGGTGGCAGTGGTGTGCAAACTGTTTGTTGTTGTTGTTAAGTGCCATCAAGTCAGTTCCAACTCACAGCAACCCAGTATACAACAGAGCGAAACATTGTCCGATCCTGAACCATCCTCACCATTCTTCCATGTCTGAACCCACTGTTCCAGCCACTGTGTCAATCCACCTTGTGTAGGGCCTTCCTTTTTCCACTTTCCTTCTACATTACCAAACATGATGTGCTTTTCCAGAGATAGCTCCCTCCTAACAACATTTCCAAAGAATGTGAGCCATAATTTCACCATCCTCGCCCCTAACAAGTATTCTGGTTGAACTTCCTCCAACACAGATCTGTTTGATCTTTTGGTGGTCCATGGGATGTTCAACATTCTTTGTCAGCACAATAAGTCGAAAGTGTCAATTCTTCATTGATCTTCCTTATTCATCATCCAGCTTTCACACCCATACGAGGCGATTGAAAATACCATTGCTTGGATCAGACTCAATTTAATCCTTAAAAACATATCTTTGCCTTTTAACACTTTGGAGAAGTCATTCACAGCAGATTGTCCCAGTGCAATATGTTGTCTAATTTCCTTATTGCTTCTTCCATGGACATTGATTTTGGATGCAAGTAGAATGAAATTGTTCATAACTTCAATCTGTTCTCCATCTGTCATTATGTTGCATGCTGATCACGTTGTGAGGATCTTTGTCTTATTTATATTCAGATGTAATCAATATTGCAGACTGTGGTCTTTGACCTTCATCAGTAGATGGTTTAAGTCCTCTTCGTTTTCATCAAGCAAGCTTGTATCATCTGCATATTTCAGGCTGTTGATCAGTTTTCCTCCAATTCTGATTCCACAATCTTCTTTGTATAGTCCGGCATCTCGGATGATTTACTCAGCATAAAAATTGAATAGGTATTGGGAAAGAATACAACCTTGACTCACACCCTTCCCAACTTAAACCATTCAGTATTCCCTTGTTCCGTCCAAACAACTGCCTCTTGGTTCACGTAGAGGTTCTGCATGAGGATTATTAGATGTTCTGGGATTCCCATTCTTCACAAAGTTATCCATAATTTGTTGTGATCTACATAGTTGATGAAGCACAGGTAGATGTTCTTCCGGTATTCTCTGCTTTCAACCAAGATCCATCTCACGTCAGCAATGATATCTCTTGTTCCACATCCTGTTCTGAATCCCACTTGCAAATCTGGTAGCTCTATGTTGATGTACTGCTCCAACCACCTTTGAATTATCTTCAGTAGGATTTTGCTTCCATGAGATATTAGTACTATTGTTTAGTAATTCCCACATTCTGTTGGATCACCTTTTTTTGGAATGGGCACAAATATTATTCTTTCCCAGTCTGTAGGCCAGATAGCTATTTTTTAGATTTCTTGGCCTAGATGAATGAGCGCTTCCACAGCTGCATCTGTTTGTTGAAACATTTCAATTGATATTCCATCAATTCCTGGAGCCTTGTTTTTCACCAATGTCTTTAGCGCAGCTTCGACTTCCTCCTTCAGTATCATTGGCTCTTGATCATATGCTACCTCCTGGAATGGTTGAGCCTCATCCAGTTTTTCCTGGTATAGTGACTCTATGTACTCCCTCCATCTTCTTTTGATTCCTTCTGTGTCATTTGATGTTTTTCCTGCAGAATCCCTCAATGTTGCAGCCCGAGGCTTGAATTTCTTCTTCATTTCTTTCAGCTTGAGAAATGCTGACCGTGTTCTTCCTTTCTGAATTTTCAAATCCAGGTCTTTGCACATATCATTTTAATACCTTGCTCTATCTTCTCTAGCTGCTCTTTGAAATTTTTTGTTCAGCTCTGCCACTTCCAATCATACGATCTACTACTCTGGGAGTGAGGAATCAAAGAGGAATGACGTCTCAATCATCGTCAGGAAGAGCATCTCGAGATATATCTTGAAGTATAATGCGGTCGGTGACAGGATAATATCTACGTACCTACAAGTAAAACCAGTCAGCACAACTATTATACAAATGTATGCACCAAACACTAAGGCTACAGATGAGGAAATTGAAGATTTTTATCAACTTCTGCAGGCTGAAATCGATCAACAAGTCAAGACATACTAATAATCACCAGTGATTGGAATGCAAAAGTGGGAGACAAGGAAGAAGGATGGGTAGTTGGGAAATAGGAGGTAAGAATGACGGTGGGGAATGCGTTATCAAATTTAGTAAAAAGATGGAGACTGTACTCATGGATATCACTAGATAGAATGCATACTTTAGTGTCTGGAGAAGATGGAGAAGTTCAATTCTGAAAGTGAGAACAAGACCGGGAGCCAAGTATGGAACGGACCACCAACTGCTCATATGCAAGGTCAAGTTGAAGTTGAAGAAAATGAAAGCAATGCCACAAGAGCCAAAGTATGGTTTCAAACATATACCACCTGCGTTTAGAGATCATCTCCAAAACAGATTTAATGCATTGAGCACAAATGATTGAATGCCAGATGAACTGTGGAACTACATCAAGGATATCATACACTAAGAAAGCAAAAGGTCACTAAGAAGACAAGAAAGAAAGAGAAGACCAAAGTGAATGTTGAAGGGGACCCTGGAAATTGCTCTTGAACATAGAAAAGCCAAAGCAAAAGGAAGAAGTGAGAATGTGGCACACAGGAAAAAAAAAACAAGGCACTTGGAAACCCAGGGTCAAAAGTCTGTATTCCAAAGTCATCTGTCTTGTCCATGCAGTCCTACAGGCCATATATGCAAAATTTGGGCCAGATCTGTCAAAGGGTTTAGGATTATATAGGGAATATTCAGACAGACAGACAATTATATATGTATATATAGATTCTAATTTTTTCAAGGTGACACATTCTTTACCACTGGTGATTTATGGCACTATCAGACTGATTTTAAATCCCCATCCAAGAACAGTCTTGCACAAACTCACATTAAGTCATAACAGGATAATATAGAATTGCCAAATTATTTTGACATGCATGCATCTGGAATGTTCCAGGAATGCTGTCCTTTTTTAAGAAAAATCCAATATGGACAAAAGTCATGCAAAAATAACTTGCAAACTGCACATACAGTGGACAGGTTGGACTTTGAATGCAGGAGATTAGGACAAAGATAGTGCCCAAGTTGCCTTTTGATTCAGTAAAACTAATGTGTAGACCTACTGAGTTAAAAATGACTGAATGCTGTTACAGCTGGAAATCATTCCTGCAATAAGTAATCCATCCATCCATTTTCCAACCCGCTATATCATAACGCAGGGTCACGGGGGTCTGCTGGAACCAATCCCAGCCAACACAGGGCACAAGGCAGCAACCAATCCTGTGCAGGGCACCAACCCACCGCAGGATACACACCCACACACCAAGCACATGCTAGGGACAATTTAGGATCGCCAATGCACCTAACCTGCATGTCTTTGGACTGTGGGAGGAAACCCACGCAGACACGGGGAGAACATGCAAACTTCACGCAGGGAGAACCCGGGAAGCGAACCCAGGTCTCCTAATTGTGAGGCAGCAGCGCTACCACTGTGCCACCGTGCCACCCGCAATAAGTAATAATATCTCAAATTTTTCTAGATTCACAGACAAGTAGTTGTCATTCATCTACATTTTTAATACAGTGACATAATTAATTATGGCACCATCTGAGAAACATCATTTGGTGACAGAGAAATGTATAACTGGGTATCATCTGCATACGAGTGAAAATTATTTTTGTGTTGTCTAATGGTAGAACCCAATGGAAGCAAAAAAAGTGAAAATAGTTAAGGTCTGAGTTCAGAGCCGTGCTGGGCAGTGTTCTTCTCGAGAGCCCACTGTAACTTTACAGCCTATGTTATAGAATAGAACATCAATGGTGTCAAAGGCTGCACTTAAGTCTGACAAAATAATTAATGTTGAATTTCCTTCATCAGAGAACATTAGAATGTCGTTTACAACACAGGCTAGCACTGCTTCTGTACTGTGCCCTGTGTGGAAGCCTGACTGGAATTTTTAAAATAAACTATGATGTATAAGGTGAGACCTAAGTTGTATAGCAAGTAATTTTTCAAGTATTTTAGAAAGAAATGGTGAATTTGAAATAGATGTATAACTGTTAAGAGTGTGTGGGTATAGCTCTGATTTTTATATTATGAGTCTGATAACTGATACTTTTAGTGCATCAGGTACCACACCATTTAGTAATAAACTGTTGATAAGGCTAAGAATGGGTGCTGTGAGAGCCGCCATTGAGCTTTTCACCAGTTGTGTTGGGACTGAATCTAAGAAAAGGTAATAGGTTTCATTTTAGAAATTAAAGTTGTGACTTTCATTTCTATTATCAAGTGGTAACTTGAAATTAATGCTTAGGATAAATAGGATAAATTATTTATTATTGTAAACCTGAGTTAGCATGACATTGCTACAAGAAGTTCCTGTTGCTTTTGTTTTTTTTTTTTTGGCACGTATTGACTTTTTATAGTAAAAAGCTCTGTCCTGTCACTTTTTCAGAGATGGAGCTCAGAATCAAGTTTGAAGCCCTTTTTTTGCTAACTGTGTTTCATTTCCCAGGAAGTAAACAGCAAGGTGAGGGAGACTTCATATTATTGACACAATCAGCAATTGTTCTACTTATCACAAAAATCCACATGTATTGACTGAATATTTCTTGTAGATGCCACAAATGTTTATGTTTAGCTTTATTGCAACTGAAAAGCAACTAGAAATTACAAACAAGTATGACGATGTGTTGTGTAGTATAATAAAATTATTAAAATACTGTATGCAATTATAATGTACAGGAGTTCCATTTATTTTTGCCAAGTGTTTTAAGTGTCAAATAAAAAAAGAAGAAAGATTAGTGGAAATTAGAGGTCAAACATGGATGTATTTCTTATTTCTTCCACAAGTGACAATTTTAAATAAATAGATAAACAATCATAATATCATGTCCTCTAAATTATTATGAGCCCCTACAGAAATAATTGCTAAATTTAGTTATTTTTAAACAAACAATGCAATTTGTTAGTGTCACTTCAAGAAGAAATAATGCAATGCATTTAAAAGTTTGCATTCATGCTCACTTCTTGGGCAGTGGGGCAGTTGTAGACACACCACCAGGTTATTTTTATGGGTTGGGTGGTCTTGTCTGTAAAAATTTGAGAAATGGCAGTCAAGTCTGAGGAAACTGGAACTTTTAATAAATTGGGAAGCGATTTAGAATTAATGATTTTACAAGCCTCTAGAGAAAAATAGTCAAGTATCAGAGGGTTTTCTAACAACAGTTTGTGAGCATGAGCATGAATGGTGATAGAGGACTATTACGAGTTACCACTTCCAGCACTTATACTTTTCATCCTTTTTTTTTCTTATATTCCTAAAATTTTAACTTCCTTAGACACATTTGAAATTATTGTCCCTAATAATCCTGTTGTTGGCATTGCTGGGAAATCTGTCATCCTCCCATGCCACATCTCTCCGGCTTTAAGTGCAGTGGACATGGAGATCACTTGGTCAAGAAACTCAGAGCTTATATACGGCTATTCAAGTGGAGCGGAGAAGATCGATGATCAGCATTGGAAGGGCAGGGTGGGACTGTTCACGGATGAGCTACACAATGGCAACGTATCTCTGAGGTTGCAAGATGTGCGAGTCTCTGATCTGGGCTCATACACCTGCAATGTCCTGACATCGACTTATTTCAGAGATGGAACATTTGCATTAGATATTGTAGGTAAGCGGAAATAAATTTTTTATGGAAAAAATATTAAGTCTTATGTTTTATTGTAATTCAATTATGTCTGACCTAGCATCAAATAGACATATTGGGCCTTAAAATGATGTTGTTGTGTTATGCAATTAATGCCTTTTCACCCTTAAAGCAAAGAAACATTTGTGATTTCAGCCTCACCAGTTAGCAATGAAGGAGTTATAGTTGGTGTTTAAATTATTTTGAGTATTTAGGACATTTCTGGCTAAAGTGCACTATTTTCAGAGAAATTTTTTATTTTAAATTAATTCAATAATATAGTAATTAATTCCAAGTATCCAGGCCCAAACCCCTGGTCACTGTCTGTGTGGTTTGCAAGTTTACCCCGTGACCATATGGAGTTTTCCTCCCATCCCTAGACATGAAAGTTTATCTAACTGGAGACTCTAAATCGACCAAGTATGCGTGTGTGTGTGTTCTGTTATAAACACGTATCCTGTCCAGAACTGGTACTTGCCCTGTGTCTGATTCTGCAAAGATAGACTGTTGCTCATTTTAAAGCTGTAGATGAAGAAACAACTCCAGAAAGTCGAATGGATATTCTTGATAGTTTTGTTCATTTATGTATGGAATCATTTCATAAAAATGTACACACGCTGAGAACATTTTTAGCAACACCTGTTCTGTATCAGCCAATCATGTAGCAGCAGCACAATGCATAAACTCCTGCAGATACAGGTTAGGATCTTCAGTTAATAATTACCTCATACACCAGAATGGGAAAAAAATGTGATGTCAGTGATTTTGACAGTGGCACAATTGTTTGTGCCAGACAGACTGGTTTGAGTATTTCTGTTACTCATGATCTTATGGGATTGTCTTGTTCAAGAGTCTCCAGAGATTACACAGTGGTGCAAAAACAACAAAAATCCAGTGAGCAGAAGTTTTGTGAACAGTAACACCTTATTGATAAGAGTGGTCAGATGAGAATGGCTATGCTGGTTTGAGCTGACAGAAAGGCGATGGCAACTCAAATACACATCCTGTACTATTGTGGTGAGCAGAAAAGAATTCACAAATTCACGAAATGCACAAAATGTAGAACCTTGAGGCAGATGAGCCACACTAGTAGAAGACCACTTTGGGTTCCAGTCATGTTAGAGAAGAACAGAAAGCTGAGGCCCCAGTGTGCACAGGATCGCCAAAACTGGACAGCTGAAGACTGGAAAAATGTTGCCTGGTCTGATGAATCTCGATTTCTACTTAGGCACACAAATGATTGTCACAAACTGCATGAATCCATGTACCCAACTAGCCTTGTGTCAACAGGAGGTGGTGGTGTAATGATGTGAGAATTTTTTTCTTGGGACACTTTGGGCTCATATATGCCAATAAATCATTGCTTGAATGCCACAGCCTATTTGAGTTGTGTTGCTGACCATGTGCATCCCTTCGTGGCCACAATTTATCCATCTTCTAATTTGTACTTCAAGCATGATAATGCACCATGTCATACAGTAAAGGTCATCTCAAACCGGTGTTCATTAACATGTCAATGAGTTTAGTGTTCTTCAGGGGCCTTCCCTTGTCACTGGATCTGAATCCAATAGAAGACCTTTGGGATGTGGTGGAATGGTAGATTTGCAGCATGAATGTGTGTATATATATATACAGTAGAAATGTATACTATAGAAAGGTAAAAAAATGACATTGTATCGGTAGTGGTTAGTGTCTTGGTGTCTTTACATGACTCGATGGCCTCTTTTCTCTGCATTTCATAATATTTTAGAGGTAAACCTGTTATTGTATGTTTTAGTCTTTTTTTCTCTCTTTTCTAGGATTTGGAGAGGAGCCTCATCTTTTTCTGGACAGCACCCCAGGAAATAAAATTAAACTGAAATGTGAATCACAGGGCTGGTTTCCTAAGCCAGTTTTGAGATGGGCAACAGTAATGGGCCAGGACTTAACAACACGTGCTGACACTACGGAGAATGAGGACAAAGTCTCCCTGGTTGGAGTGAGCAGCACACTTTGGGTGACTGAGAGGGACAGACATGGAGTCATCTGTGTAATTCACCACAGTGAAACAAAGTCAAGCATTCAAGCACAGATTGAAATTGACGGTCAGTAATTAATCTGCTGTCACTGATTGTCCTTTTTAAATATCACAATGTCATCGAAGTGCTAAGTGTGCCATCTGCTTTTACTTTGCATATTGAGGTGTGTGAGATCCTGTTGCCCAAATAATGTGGGCTTCCATGTGTAAACTCAGTCACTGCTGCTTTGATTTAAGTGGCCACAAAGTCTTCACACTTAACTCAATATACATGTTCCATACATCAGAATAAAAGAAAGACATTTCTCTGTCACAATATTTACATGTGCAGAAAGAGTTGTAAGTTTGGAATATAAATTACAGCACAGTAAGTTTCAAAGTTCAATCATGTTTTTACCAGAAATATACTTTGAATATTGTTCTTATTAGCATAAATGTTGCAGCACCATGAAAGTGATGCACAGTGTATCAGCAATAACCAGAATACGATGGCTATGAAGTATCCACAGGTAGCAAGTCTATTTTTGTTGTTTAATTTAATTTTATTGTTTAAAGCAGAAAAAACAGGATTCTTTATTCAGTGTCCAGATAAATGTCTGCATTATGAAGATTCTTTACTAGAAGCACTAAATGCTAGATATCCAAACGAAGGCCAGGCTTTGTTTTTTTTCAAAATGTATAAATATCATAGGGTGGAGCAGTGGTAGTGCTGCTGCCTCGCAGTTAGGAGACCCGGGTTCGCTTCCTGGGTTCTTCTTGCGTGGAGTTTGCATATTCTCCCTGTGTCTGCGTCGGTTTCCTCCTGGCGCTCTGGTTTCCTCCCACAGTCCAAAGACATGCAGGTTAGGTGGATTGGCGATTCTAAATTGGCCCCAGTGTGTGCTTGGTGTGTTTGTGTGTGTCCTGTGGTGGGTTGGCACCCTGCCTGGGATTGCTTGTTGGCCGGGTGTTGGCTACAGCAGACCCCCATGAGCCTGTGTTCAGATTCAGCGGGTTGGAAAATGGATGGATGGATAAATATCGTAAAGGAGCTATGTTGTGAGAAGAAATTTCAGCAGAATAAAATTGCAAACTCATTTTTTTGTTGATCTCTTTATATTATACTTTTTTAGATTTTACTTCTCTAGACAAATTACAAAATTAAAACCATAAAAAGTTATGTCATTACTCTTCACAGCTCAAGCACGGTTGGTTATTTCTTAGGGGAGTTTTGTTTCATAGTCAATGTCCTCATTAAGCCGTCTGCTTCAGTTAGTGTTGTGTGGGTCATCTCATGTTGAACTCCAGTGTGTATGAAATGGCTTTAAAATGTCTGTAGTTAAAACCTCATTTGAAATGGACATCAAGAAAGAGATTTACAGTGTGTTGCTGTGTAGATCAATGTTAGCTGAAAATATGTTATCTTTACTGTGAAAACGAATTTGTGATTTTAAAGCATTTTAACAGAAAATGCTGTTTACAGGTAGAGAGATTGTATATTAAGAATATTTGGAAACTCCTAAATTATGTCAAAGCTTGTTAAAATAATTGCTATAGGTTTGGTGCATGCACTGATACAGCACGTTGCTGCACCCACCTCACAACGAAACACCTGGATTGGGACACGAGTGCCGTGGGTGACACCTCAGCACCACACTAGAACAGTGTGAGTTTTTTTTTTTATGGTGGCTGGAGTGTCATTCCTGCCATCAACCCCCAAGTTTTTTAAATAACTCGATTAACATTACCCAACATTTTTTTTGTGCAATTAATTTTATAATGTTTTGTCCATTATGAAGGTCCATTTTACATTATATTATTTAAGAGCATGATCTAATATGACCCAGAAAATGTGCACATGTAAAGTCAGAAGCTGTCATGGATGCTGATTTTGCCTTGCAGTGATACTAATAATTAAAAATGCTTAGCTTAATATCCATCCATTTTCCAACCCACTGAATCCGAACACAGGGTCACGGGGGTCTGCTGGAGCCAATCCCAGCCAACACAGGGCACAAGGCAGGAACCAATCCCGGGCAGGGTGCCAACCCACCGCAGGACACACACAAACACACCCACACACCAAGTACACACTAGGGCCAATTTAGAATCTGCCAATCCACCTAACCTGCATGTCTTTGGACTGTGGGAGGAGACCGGAGCGCCCGGAGGAAACCCACGCAGACACGGGGAGAACATGCAAACTCCACGCAGGGAGGACCCGGGAAGCAAACCCAGGTCCCCAAACTGCGAGGCAACAGCGCTACCCACTGCGCCACCGTGCCGCTAGTTTAATATCTCATCTGGAATTATAGTTATTTTGTCATGAAAATTAAAGTGTTCAAAATTATAAAGTTTCTCTCTTGAAACTGTTACTGGTAAAGTAATTAAAAGATTTTCCTCTCCTTTCTCTCTGTAGATGAATTTTTTAGTCTTGTCTCACCTGGATGGAAGACGTTCTCAATACTTTCAATATTTATTGAAGTCGGAATACTGCTGTTTTTACTTGCTGCAGTGTATTTGTTCAAGAAGTCTAAAGGTATGTGTCATCTGCTCATTGGTAATGGGGTTTAATTCTGCTAGAGTCTTACTTTTAATCGCATCCAGCAGTTTTGAAAAATAACCGTTAGGTAAAAGCTGAATAAAAAAGTAACCCATAGCTTTATAAGAAAACCACTTCCTAGTGTATGTCCCATAGCTGCCCTATCAAACTTTTAAAATCTTGTTATGTCTCATCACCCTGAATCGAGGTGCTCCTGCATTTGAATGTTTCTTTTCCATTTTCTCTGGGTTGCATACATTTGTTGTTTAGACCTCAACACTGAATATTAATATTTTAGTATTTTAGCAGTTATATTTATCCAAAGCAACTTACAAAATATGTTAACATAATTGAACAGACTTCAGTTACTGGTCTGTTTAAACTAGTGTTCCGTGATTTATTATTTGGTCCTTGAATATATTTTTCTTCTTATAGTCCCATATATTCCTATTTTTTTATATCAATTAAGCAGTGGTCATTGTCTCCTTATGCTTTATTTTTTAGTAGGAGACAACACAGTGGAGTGCTGCACTGTACAAGTCAACATAAATGACATTTAACAGATGTGTCAGCTTTTGTTTTCCCACTTCAAACAACATTTGGTTTTAATAAGATTACTCAAGCACAATGTAACAGGCTCAAGTACCAGCCAAATTCATTACATCTGAAGTAGACCTAACTGGCCATATGAGTAGAAGTGTGGATGCATCAGCTTGAGTGTCGTGATGCTGTATGTTGTGTGCTTTTACAATTTTTGCTGGTTAGGCCATTTCTGTCTTTTGCATTATCATGTTTGTTGTGTAAAATGTGGATTTATATGTATGTGTTAAACAATAGGGCATCCCATTTCCACATGCAACTTAAAGTCAGGGAGGTCTGCTTCACAGGCTGACTTCCACAAGTGACCAGTACCTGATTCAGTTTTTTACTGACAATCACATGAATGGGATTATGAGTAACACTGAAATATTTATGTACTCCATTACATCATGGAATCTCATTTTAGACTCTAAACTCCTCCAACACTTCCAGAACCACTTGGTCACTAAAAAGCTGTCATCACTTCTGGGCTATCAGTTGTCAATGATAATAGTTTAGCAAAGTGATCTTTCTTAGGTATGCATAGTGCCATGATATTTCTTTCTTGGAGAAGTTGCATTGCACACATAATTGTTCCTAGGTGTTTCTTCCTCCCTTGAAGTTTAAGGTAAAGTGGATCCAGTCATAAACTCAACACTCGATAACCCACTTAGTATACTACATGTTTCATATCTGGGTAGTCACCCATTGTAGCAAAAACACGTGTGCAGCTCTAGGAGGAGGCACACTAAATTTTCAAGTTCTCTGTCACAAGACTGTCTCATTGTAAATCACCTGCTGTTCATGGAAGCTGAGCTCATAGACTGTCTCAGAGTAGAAATCAGACACCAGCAGGCACTGCCACAACGGAATTGTATTTGCTTCTGGGAATGCTGAAATACCAGTACATCTATGGTTCATTTGAGTTAGCAAAAAAGGCATTCATTTAAATAATGAAATTGTGAGTTCAGTTTCAGTTACCCACGGTGGCGCAGTGGACCTGGGTTCGCTTCCCGGGTCCTCCCTGCGTGGAGTATGCATGTTGTCTGCGTGGGTTTCCTCCGGGTGCTCCAGTTTCCTCCCACAGTCCAAAGACGTGCTGGTTAGGTGGGTTGGTGATTCTAAATTGGCCCTAGTGTGTGCTGTGGGTGTTTGTGTGTGTCCTGTGGTGGGTTGGCACCCTGCCTGGGATTGGTTCCTGCCTTGTGCCCTGTGTTGGCTGGGATTGGCTCCAGCAGACCCCTGTGTTCAGATTCAGCGGGTTGGAAAATGGATGGATGGAGTTCAGTTTCTTTTTGCCCAGAACTATTTTATGTAATATTGCAGCTAGTCTTGACATAATAATGAAAACCTCACTAATTAGATTGCAGCTACCAGCCTTTGGCCTCTAGGTGTCAAGGCATTGCCAGGGGTTCATCCGTGGCTATTGTGTCTTTTCTCTTTACCCATTGTGTATTATTTAGTAGTTTATGTTATATTTGCATTTTATTGCTTTGCTTGTTAATTATTTTTAATTAATTAACAAAGCATATTGAATATGTATTTATTATATTGTGTGACTTCAACAACACAACAATTACAAGGCACCATCTGAGGGTGAACAGTAGAATAAAAGGAGAAAACAAAATAGAAAGAAAATACATCCTAGTTGGGAAATATGAACTATGGAGAATGAGTCAGGCAATGCCATAGTACTGATTAGTTTGCGGAGAGGCTTTGGTCTTGTCACACTACTGGACTACTGCAGCTCTCTGCTGGCAGGAATCCTGGCATGTGTCACCATCATGCAGTACGTCTGGTGTTCAATCAGCCAAGGTGGGCACATGTCACTCCTGTTTCTAGATCACTACAATGGCTCCATGTAGCAGAAAGTATTAAGATCAAATCAATGTTTGCCTTCAGAGTAGTCAGTGGATCAGTATCCATCTATCTTTCTATCTATCTTTCTGGAGACACTTTTGAGGTCCTTTGCTCCTTCTTGATCACTCAGGTCTGCTGTTGAATGGGGTCTGGTGATGCCACCTCTGCATGGTATCAAATCTCAGTCCATGCATTTTTCATGTGTATCACCTAACTGCTGGAAAGAGCTGCCTAATTCCATCAGGAATTCTGATTTTCTCAATATGTTTAAGAAGCATATGAAGACTCTTGTTCAGTGAATTTCTGTCTAACTGATATTAACTGTTAGGTTTATTACAGGTAGCACAGTGGTAGTGCTGCTGCTTTGCAGTAAGGAGACTGTGGAAGATTGTGGGTTCGCTTCCTGGTTCCTCCCTGTGTGGATAGCGCTTTGAGTACTGAGAAAAGTGCTATATAAATGTAATGAATTATTATTATTATTATCTAGGAGCTGTGATTCTCTTGTGTTTTGTTCTGAGCTCTTCACATGTGATGACGTAACCTTGTCCTAATACATTTTTTCCAAACACTCCCCCCAATTGGTCTTTACTTAATTTTGTAAGTCACTTTGGATAAAAGCATCTGCTAAGTAATAAATGTAAATGTAAATATGAATGCTCCTAAGGTGTCTCAACACACACAATTATGGCAGTTGAACAGACAACTTGTTTTGTGTAGGAGGACTGGTAGAGGAAGTTCTTCTTTTGACATATTTTTGCTGTAAATAAAATGACACCAAATTAAAATAGTTCATTTTACACATGCTTGGCTTATTGTCTTGTTCTGTCTGTTGTCCCATTACCATTTCTTTGAATGGAGGCAGATGGAATGGGATTTTTAATTTTTTTTATTTTATCGATTTTATTGTATTCATTCTATACAAATCAACCCCCACCCCTGAGAATTTGTAAGGAAAAAAATGAATGACAATAAGGGTTTGTTGCCAAAAAAGGATAGAATAATGTTCAGTTATTCCTATTTTTTAAATCTGGTAGGACCAGTGGCGTAGGAAGGCGGGTACGGTGGGTGTGGCCCGCACCGGGTACCAGCTCTGAAGGGGTGACAAAAAATTGCCGGTTTTGAATTAATGTGCCTTTTTGTTACATACAATAACATCAAATAATTTACATGGGCTTTAACAATCCCTAATTGCAGCAAATAGCGGGTGAACGATGTGATGCTGTAATGATTTAGTATTATTGTGTGGTGCGTGGGGGGAGGGGGTGTTCTGTCTCGTTTCTTTTGAACTGTGCTGGTGCTCAAGTAAACAAACATCCGGTCCTGTGACTCATTGTCTCATCCCTGCCATAAATATATCATCGCCCCAAGTCGTTCTGTGCAACAAGATGATATTTTTAACCCGAACATCATAATAATATAGTCAACGCGAAACATTTTAGACATTGGAGTGGGTAGGTATTGTCCGCTCTAGAACCGACCATAAAATAAACAAATTTGCTTTAGGATCATTCTGCGAGCGAACAGACAATATCTCCCTCCCCATCCCACTATCTTAAGGCCCCTATATATACGAGCCGGGACACACGACAAAATCATGTGTCACAATTCTGGTTAATTGGCGATTTGGTGTAATTTTTGGCGACAAATCAGAGGCCAAGAAGGGACAGTATTGGGAAATTATCATTGGTGTTCTCTTGATTTGGCTCGCTATTGCCTTTATTTTACGTTGCCAAGACGGTATTTTTAAATGTATTTTTTTTCTAATTTTTCGATGCTTCTTCAAGTTTTCCTTGAAATTCATGTTGAAAATCTATGGTAACTTAAACGTGTGCATAATTTATTGTTCCAATTTCGATGTATTTTTCGAGATGTGCTGTTCATAAGACTTCAATAGTGATACCGTTTTTGGAGATTTATTCCTATCTGGCTGCAAATACGTCGCCGGGTTCTTCGGAAGGCTGGGCTTCGAAATTTGGGGTTGCAACATCTGTTGTGTTACATTTGGTGGAAATACCGGTCGCCACGGACAAACCCAATAACCCTTCGTTATACTCTTAGGACACATTTTCGCATGTGTCCCAGCCTGGGTATATAGGAGCTCTACACTGTCTAAAACGTTTCCATGCCGACAATACCTCGTAATGAGCAATACTTTGTCGTGCTGCAATTTAATATTTAAAAATTAATCAGATTTACGCTACGAATAATATCCATCTGTGAGACGGTGAAGACGTTTTTGTGCTATTATACGGTACTTTGCTTCGTTCATCGAATCATTCTTCTCTTTTCCTTCTATGATATTGATTTTGGTAACTAGAGTTTTGAGTTTGTAAAATAAAATAAATATACTAGATACTATAATATAGCGTGTTTGTACTGGTGGACAAGGGGGTGACAAGTTTAAACACCGCACCGGGTGCCACCAGACCTTGCTACGCCACTGGGTAGGACTAAACTCATCACAGTATCAAACAGTACATTATGGTTTCAATGTTTAAATAATGGAGTAGTGATAAAGAGACAGTTGATGTTTTTCTTTTTGTTTAAGTTAGAAGAAAGACTTAAATGGCTTTTGCAAAAAGAAAGTTTGAAGTCACACAAAAAGCCTTTTTTTCACAAAATGTATGTCCATCTCAGACAGTTTTACCATCACAGTCAAACTTTCATGTTCTATGCTGTTGGAAATGACATCTGACATGCACAACCTGCATTGCATTTGACTGGACTTCAGATATTTGATTTCTGCCACTTAAATGGAATTTTGTCAGCCCTATGGGTATCAACAATTTTTTTGTTAATCTAACTATTTTGACACATTCAGTCACTTAACCTGCTAAACTGCATTAGGAATTTTTGCATCCTCCATCATCCCCACTGGAATATTCACTTGATTTGTTGTTCCTCAGAGCTCTGGCAACAGTATCCAAATTCATATACTGTACAATTAATAACAACTTTAAAGTAAAGAATAAAGTGTGACTAGTATACTAATGTTATTTATATCAGAATATATCTACATTATTTTTGGACTGAGCCTTTAAATCTTGTCATTCTTTTTTTTCAGAAAAAATAGAATTTGAGAAGTACTTTCTTGAAGCAGGTAAGTTTAGGTTAAAACATCAGGTTCTCTCTGATGTGAGTTTGTGGGACAGTGTCTGTGTACGAAAGACAGATCAATATTCACATTTGCTATTGTCAAAAAATGATAATTAAAGTTACTTTATATACATGCTCAGTGCATAAAACTTAAATATAATATTAGTAAAATCTAGCTATGTTATCCAGCATTGCCCAACTCAGAAAGTGAAAGGTGGAAAGGTAAAACGTGATTATAAATTATATCCTGCCAAAATTGATTGCCCTTAAACAGTTGAACTTATCTTTAATTATGTGATGGTTGGACCCCTCAGACGTCACAGTTTGAATGACTGTGCATTTATAATGAGTGCACCTCTCAAGTACCCAAGGCAGAGTAGTGACAGACAGACAGACAGACAGACAGACAGACAGACAGACAGACAGACAGACAGACAGACAGACAGACAGATAGATAGATAGATAGATAGATAGATAGATAGATAGATAGATAGATAGATAGATAGATAGATAGATAGATAGATAGATAGATAGATAGAACTTTACTTGACCCCAGGGGCTTTTTACCGAAGCCCAATAAATTAATAACAATATACCAGAATGGCTACAATGAAAGAAAAGTAAAAATCCCAGCCACAGTGAAACATTGCTCATAGTGGCACATTCATAGCTTCTATCCTTGCGTATTAAATTACGATCTTATTCATTTTGATCAAATCAAAAATTACCATTCTTACACACTCTAGCAAATTTTTGCACTTAATCAACAAGAGCAGTTAAATATATATGTATACATTCCACATAGACTTCCCAAATAGATGGATTGTAAGCCCAAGGTCAGGTATCACATCCAAATGCAAAAGGAGTCACAGGGATTTCTCTTTCTCGCCTTTGCCTGGATCTTGGCTTGTGGCTTGCTGGGATGGGAGGATGATGGCTGCTGTCTTGTCAAAACCACTTCTCTCTGTCTAGCAGTGGGAATATCTTTGAAAAACGTGTTTGCTCCTACCCTGAGTCTAAAATATTCTGAATTATGCTAAATTTCCTTAGTTCATGAATTTCAATTGGCTCCAGCAGACCCCCGTGACCCTGTATTTAGGATATAGCTGGTTGGATAATAGCTGGGTGGATGGATGGATGAATTTCATTGGGTTACAAAGTACATCAATATATTAATCAATAGCTTGGTTGATTAGTTGATATGTCACTTTCCAGAATGCCAACCTTCTCAACAGTAATGTCCTTTAGTGGCCCATCATTCTTCATTAGTAATGCCCATCAAGGAGGTATTCAGGGTGTAGTTGTATAATTGGTTTTAGTGTCCATTCCACGTCCATGTATTTCAGCTCAATCTTGAGGCCAGCTCATGTAGTAAGTCATCAACTGTCATTGTTTCAGGATCCTCAACCTTCATAATAATGTAGTTTTGTGTGAACCAGCAAGACAAGTCAGCTACAGCGTGTATCTGAATTCCATAATCATCTCAATGGGCATAAAGAATAAGCAAACAAACAAACGTAAATTGTGCTTTAAAGATACAGGGTTAAAGTTCATTGAATGCAATTTGAAGAGATATTTCAGAATTTGGGTTGTCCTCTGCTCAGAAAGTTTAATCAGGAAAGATTTTTATTCAGAACATGGCATTCTGTGTTTTAGAATTTGTCCTACACAACAATTAAAGTTTTTTGACTTTCAAGACTTAATTAGTTACAAATATTGCTTTGAAACTGAATTGTCTAGATTTTAGATTAAATGCACTTGCCATTTATTTCAAAACTGTAAAGAGTCACAGAAACCAAGCCCAGCAATAAAGGAACTGCAAACAGAAATGAGCGCAGTAAAAGAGTGAACAAACTCAGGGTTTTTAACAGTTTCTAATAGTAACAATGGTGAACAGAAGTGGGTGTCATTTTCTTACACTCATTTTTTCTTTTGCAGAGAATGATGAACTACGGAAAGAAATAAGTAAGAAAGAACTCTTTATAATAAATTATACCAAGGGACATAAGGTGCCTGCATGACAACTAAACTCATTTTATTATACACTTTTTAATTAATTAATTACAACATTACTCAGTAGTTTTTCTACATTTTTGATCCCCACCTTCCCTAGATAAGTTTAGTCTCAGCTTTAAAAAGAGCAGTTAATTTGCTTGTTATCATACTTGAGTAAATAAGAGATTAATCAGCAACTCCAGCAAGTTTTCTGATTCTTACAGAATGTGCACTTTGACATTCGGACAGATATACCCATCTCTTATTAATTTAACTGGGGCCCCTCGTGACCCTTTATCGGAATAAGCAAGTTCAGATGATTAATAAATATAAAAAAAATCATGCATCCTTCAAGGAAAATAGCACAATATAAAGCCCTCCAGTGTGTTTTGGAATAGCTGCTTCAAACCAGTAAGTTAACAAACATAAATACACTACTGCATCATCAAATGTTATAGCAAACAGTTGCATTTCACATCAGTAATGTATAACTTATAATGTTTTCTATTATGGACTGTAGGTGGCCCTTCTGCATCATCCTCAAACCAAAATAATGATCAGAGGAAAAAATCAGAAGAAAAAGGTTTTATTAATAAAGCAGGTGAACAACCAAACCAAATATCCAATAAACACATGGAGGTTAAAAATAATATGAGCCTAACACTTCTGGCCTTCCTATTTACCCCTTGCTTAGTTCACCTCTAGCCTCTGTACCTGCTGAGTCATTAGCAATGACTTCCTCCCAACTCCAAGCCCACTGTATGCTGAATGCAGGGGCTTCTTATGCATGGATCTGGAAACCCTTTACTGTAAACCTTTACAAGTACTTTTGAGTTACTTGGCCAGCATTTAAAAGTCTGCATGTACCTCTGAGGAACTCCCCCTAGTGGCACTATAATTCCTTGCAGACTCCCAATGCCACAGTCTGTCCTCTCCAATACTCCTGTCAATCTAACCACCGTGGCCAGCGGGACATTTACATGGGTAACACATCTATTGTTACCTGTTACACTTTCACATTATGTAATACTCATCTCAGTAGAATTACTGATGTTTTTAACAATTCTTTCTCTGCTAATCAAATGACTGAACTCGTCAGTGTTCCGTTAAGTCTGGATAATATTTTGTATTTCTTACTATTAGGTTTGTTATGAGTTATTTTAGACTATTAATTCTTCCAGGACTGAGGAATCTTGGTTTTATATTGTCTTTCTTATGTGTAAACCCCACACACTTTGATTGGATGCATTTTACTGTTCTAAAGTCTGAGATATTTGTGTCTAGCAGTAGTGTGAGAGACATGAACTCATATGAGCTGCGCTGTTACAAAAAGCTTACTAAAAGTTATTTTAGGAAGTGTACCATGTGATTTTGTTTTTGTCTTTCAGAATTTTGCATATCACAATATAATACAATACCCTGAAAGGATTATGTTGGTTTGAAATGTTTTATTACACTAAAGATACTAGAAAACATTTCACTTACACAAATTGTTTCTGTTTGATATGTTGTTATTCACTGGCACCATGTTGGTATTGTATGCCTCGTTTGTTGTATGTACTCATCATCAAGTTTTAAATCTGCATAAATCACTCATGCTTAAATAATCCATGTATTAGTTCTTTGTAATAAAAAATGTATAGCATGCAGAAAACATTTTAAATGCATAACTAAAATTGAGATTGCAAGAGTTCTGATCAAAGTGCTTTATATCTGTTTGATGTTCCGCTCTGTTAATAAGTTTATATTTTTGTTTCTCCCTCCAGAGGCTACTGGCTACATCTTGAAATCAGGTGTGTACATGTGTGTCACGTCATGGCCTCTCATGTCTGTCCAGTATTTTTTCATGACCAACCAGAGACTGTTGTTAAATGTAGTGTCAGAGGTAAGGGTAGACCCTGTCTACTCTCATATCACATTATCTTGTGCTTGAGATGGTCAGTTTATAAGAACACAATAAACTCTTTAAAAAAATGCCTATTCAACTCATCATAGCTTAATCAAAGCATATTTCTGTTTGGTATTTGGTAAATTGCATTAATCCCCCAGGAGAAATGTTCGTTTATCATGGCCTTTGGAGGTCAGAGCACAGGGTCTGCCATTGTACAGCGCCCCAGAGCAGTTGTCAAATTAAGGGTCTTGTTTTGTGCTTCCAAATAATCCATCCATCCATCCATCCTCTTCCGCTTATCCGAGGTCGGGTCGCAGGGGCAGCAGCTTGAGCAGAGATACCCAGACTTCCCTCTCCCCGGCCACTTCTTCTAGCTCTTCCGGGAGAATCCCGAGGCGTTCCCAGGTCAGCCGGGAGACATAGTCCCTCCAGCGTGTCCTGGGTCTTCCCCGGGGCCTCCTCCCGGTTGGATGTGCCCGGAACACCTCACCAGGGAGGCGTCCAGAAGGCAACCTGATCAGATGCCTGAGCCACCTCATCTGACTCCTCTTGATGCGGAGGAGCAGCGGCTCTACTCTGAGCCCAACCCGGACGACTGAGCTTCTCACCCTATCTTTAAGGGAAAGCCCAGACACCCAGCGGAGGAAACTCATTTCAGCCGCTTGTATTCGCGATCTCGTTCTTTCGGTCACTACCCATAGCTCATGACCATAGATGAGGGTAGGAACATAGATCGACTGGTAAATTGAGAGCTTTGCCTTACAGCTCAGCTCCTTTTTCACCACGACAGACCGATGCAGAGCCCGCATTACTGCGGATGCCGCACCGATCCGCCTGTCGATCTCCCGCTCCATTCTTCCCTCACTCGTGAACAAGACCCCAAGATACTTGAACTCCTCCACTTGAGGCATAATCTCGCTCCCAACCCCAGTGCAGGATTTACGTATAAGCTACACAAGCTATAGCTTAGGGCCCCCACCTTCTTGGGGGCCCCCAAAACAAATTGTCCGAGTGAGCAATTGTCATATATACTTTGTATATTCTTACATAGAATATCTGGACTTATAAAGGGCCCCATGTCTCAAATAGCTTAGGGCCTTATCAAGTCTAAATCCGGCCCTGCCCAACCCTGAGAGGGCACTCCACCCTTTTCCGGCTGAGGACCATGGTCTCGGATTTGGAGGTGCTGATTCCCATCCCAGCCGCTTCACACTCAGCTGCGAACCGATCCAAAGAGAGCTGAAGATCACGGCCTGATGAAGCAAACAGGACAACATCATCTGCAAAAAGCAGTGACCCAATCCTGAGTCCACCAAACCGGACCCCCTCAACACCCTGGCTGCGCCTAGAAATTCTGTCCATAAAAGTTATGAACAGAATCAGTGACAAAGGGCAGCCCTGGCGGAGTCCAACTTTCACTGGAAACGGGTTGGACTTACTGCCAGCAATGCGGACCAAGCTCTGGCACCGGTTGTACAAAGACCGAACAGCCCTTATCAGGGGGTCGCTTCCAAATAATGCAGGGTGAATTTCATTGCAACAAAATTCATGGGACCATAAAAAATATTTTGTTATTCTGAAATTTCATTGTAATGAATATGGGGAAAATATAATATAAAAAGAAACAGCACTTCTTAAACTGCAAAAAATATTTTATTTGAAAAAGTGATGTTAGTGGTTAAAACTCCATCCATCCATCCATCCATCCATCCATCATCCAACCCGCTGAATCCGAACACAGGGTCACGGGGGTCTGCTGGAGCCAATCCCAGCCAACACAGGGCACAAGGCAGGAACCAATCCTGGGCAGGGTGCCAACCCACCGCAGTGGTTAAAACTTTTTTATAGAAATAATGTATACATAAAACTGCTTTTTTTCTAAAATATGAATTAATTTTTGACTGCACAGAATTTGTTTAGAAGTATAAATGATCACATTTTCTACATCACGTTTTTTTAAAAACATTTTTCTGGACATCAGTGCTGGATGATAAATAATCCCAAATCTTTTTCAGTCTATCCATTGCTTCAGAAAAGGAAACGTTTGCAAAGGGTGGTATATTACTTTCATCATCTTCTTCCTCCCTTTCCAAAGTTAAGGCATTCGAATCAGATTACTGCAAATTTTCAATAATGGAGCACTGACTTAGCATTCGGCTATGTGTATGATATCGTGCAGCATTAAGTATATTTTGCATTGCATTATTATCTTCGATGGCCATTTTTGGAAAAAAAAATGTTTGTTATACTGAAATTTACATTTTGTTAAAACAAAATTTGTTAATCATTGTGCGGTGCAACAAAAAATATTTGTTATTCTGAAAATTTCATTACTTTGGTATTTGCTATAACAAGATTTGACCTGTATATCGTTTTGAGATTTCCACCCATTCCAGGGACAGTTCTCATGATTTTTGAAATTTTTATATTCTGTACCTGTATTTATTTTCTACATATTTGGATTCTAATGACTTTCATGACATTACCACAGTGTAATTTTATGCTGTCATTTGTATGGTGTGCAGCAGCACTTTCGGATGGTGTTGGCCGTATTGTTTGTGTTTGGTAGTCCCGTTGCCAGTCACATGACTTGGGGGATTATTTAATCTATTATTTCATCAGTCCTTGCTTATATAACAAGAAATGCAGTGTCTCCTACTGACCCCTTCATTTGAGGTTTAGTGAAGGATGTCTCCTATCTCAGCAGCCCCTCCAGTTTTCCATGAGTCCTTCAGTGTAGCTCCAATGATATTTTGATTTGTGCCATGCCACCTGTCTACAAACTCATGTCTCTGGATCTGCCTCACACCATTCACTTGGGTTCAAAGGTAACATCATCTGCACAATGGAAAATGGAAGAAATCCAGAGGTGACAGGTCTGGGGAACGAGGTGATCATAGTCTCTTTGAAATGGCCCAATTGCCAAAAAACAATTTAATTTGTGCCATGCTGCGAGTTGACATGTGACAGGTTGCCCCGTCTTGCTGGAAATAACCTTCACTGATCTCATGGTCATCCAGTTCATTAACAAATAAGTCAAAAAGAGTGATATACCTCACTTGTTCATACATTTATCCAGGAATACTGTGATCTTTATTTAGTTTGGATTGCTTCTTTATTAAGACAGTAAAACAATATAACTCGGAGCTCCACTGATTAGAATCACCCTGTATAATTGCTGTTCATCCAGGAATAACCCAGAATGCAGAATTGATAAAACATTAGTATTACTATTGATAGGAAGGTATGAGTCACAATATAAAAAAAGTGTTCAAGCCTGTGAGACGGGCAGTAAAGCCAAGTTAAAACAAGGATTACTTATGTGATTGCTACTGCCGATTCCTTCTCTGCTAGCAGACATTGGGTGAAGTTCTTTCTGGATTTTGTTACCAGTTTGCCACTTCTAAGGAGTATACTACCATTCTTATAATGTGAATTGCTTTTCTAAGAGTTCACATTTTGTTCAGTTCAAGAAATTACCTCACAGGTAAAAAGATGGTGAATATCTTTATTTAAAAAAATTGGACAGATGTCCTATGTTTATGTTGAGATTCTGGCCATTTTTTGGTGCCAAAATTGGTACTAAAATTAATTTGATGTGAGTCTATCACCCAGAAAGTAACTGCCAGACTGGGGATGTAAACCAAATGTGTAGAAGTTTTTAAGATTGCCATTGATTTATTTTAGTTGGAATGGAAATCCTTTTTACCTTTGAATGAGTTTTCCATGTCAGCCATTGCTGGTAACAAGACAATGATGTCAGCTTCTTGTGCAGGTGCATCAGCTTTTGATGTCATGGCCATCATGGAATTAAGGGAATACTCTACATCAGAAGATCATATAAACCTGTCACATGTCAACTTAGCAGAAGAGATATTTCTGCAAAAAACAATTTACTTAAAGAAATTTGGATTCTGAGTTCACATTTAATGACTTTAACTTTAGTTTTGGCCATCTATTTAGATGAATGATATTGGCTGTTCAGTACTCAGACTCATGCTTGTCTACTCACATTGATTCTGCTGCATAGTAATTAAACCTGCACTGACTTAACTCTTTGATTTTATAAACAGCTGTAAAGAGATTCAACAGTTGGCACTTATATGTCCAGCAAGAGATAAAAAGAGAAGCATAGCCACTACAAATGAAAAGAGATATAAAGTAGAGACAAATACAAATTAGATACTTGGAGAGAATATTAAATTAAATACAACTTTGCATGCTATACTGTATATGGTATAGAAAATGATATACAACAGTAATGTACAATATACTGTGCAAAGATTCAACATTCAATTGTTATGGTAATAATAGACAGAAATTAGTCAATAAGTTAATCAATATGTATTTAACTTTTCATGATACATTTTCCTTAGGCTCCCAAACCACTTTGAACCTGCCTGTCTGAACTTTGCTCTTGCAGTACAGCCTGTCATATCATAGAGGGGAGATGTTTGCTAGACACTTTTTTCAAGAGGCACGTTTTAATAAATCAACATGGTTGTAGATCTCTTTCCATCCATCCATCCATCCATCCATCCATCCATCCATCCATCCATCCATCCATCCATCCATCCATCCATCCATCCATTTTCCAACCTGCTATATCCTAACACAGGGTCACGGGGGTCTGCTGGAGCCAATAGATCTCTTTATTTAATTAAATCTATTTTGATGAATTTTTCAGCAGTTTACTCTTTGGAAATGTGTTCACACTGCGTGCTAAGCAACTAGAAGAACCCATTCAACAGTTCAATTCTAAATGCATGAATTCTTTACTTACTTCCCAGTTGGCCTAGCTGGTCAGAAGCTGAGGACATTTTTGTGTATTTTTAAACAATCATAGCCTCAAGCTTGTGGGTCCAAGTCAATTTGAAGTAACCCATCTGTAGTGATCCAGGGTGATGGGGTGTGCCCAGCTAAAGATACTGGTGCACAAGAACAGATCTTAGAGTTTTAGGTACATATTTTAAAGTTAGGTAAAAAGCAGCTGGTTAAACAAAGAAGTCTTGTCTGCCGGGGGTGGATGAGTTCCTTAAAGCTCTGGATGTTGTAGGACTGTCTTGATTGACACTCCTCTGCAACATCTCATGGACATCGGGGACAGTGCCACTGGATTGGCAGACCGGGGTGGTGGTCTGGAGGGTGCCACACTCCTCAGCCTCCCTGGAAAAATCTATTCAGGGGTCCTGGAGAGGAGAGTCTGTAAGATAGTCGAACCTTGGATTCAGGAGGAACAGCGTGGTTTTCATCCTAGTTGCGGAACAGTGGACCAGCTCTATACCCTTGTCAGGGTCCTGGAGAGTGCATGGGAGTTTGCCCAACTAGTCTACATGTGTTTTGTGGACTTGGAAAAGGCGTTTGACTGTGTCCGTTGGGGAATCCAGCGGGGGTATGGGGTACCGGACCCCGTGATAAGGGCTGTTCAGTCCCTGTACAACCGGTGCCAGAGCTTGGTCTGCATTGCTGGGAGTAAGTTGAACCCGTTTTCAGTGAGAGTTGAACTCCACCAGGGCTACCCTTTGTCACTGATTCTGTTCATAACTTTTATGGACAGAATTTCTAGGCGCAGCCTGGGTATTGAGGGGTTCCGGTTTTGTGGACTCAGGATTGGGTCACTGCTTTTTGCAGATGAAGTTGTCCTGTTTGCTTCATCAGGCCGTGATCTTCAGCTTTAATTGGATTGGTTTGCAGCCGAGTGTGAAGCGGCTGGGATGGGAATCAGCACCTCCAAATCCAAGACCATGGTCCTCAGCCGGAAAAGGGCGGAGTGCCCTCTCAGGGTTGGGAGGGAGATCCTGCCCCAAGTAGATGAGTTCAAGTATCTCGGGGGTCTTGATCACGAGTGAGGGAAGAATGGAGCGGGAGATCGACAGGCGGATCGGTGCGGCGTCCACAGTGATGTGGGCTCTGCATCAGTCTGTCGTGGTGAAAAAGGAGCTGAGCTGAAAGGCAAAGCTCTCAATTTACCAGTCGATCTATGTTCCTACCCTCACCTATGGTCATGAGCTGTGGCTAGCGACTGAAAGAACGAGATCATGAATATAAGCGGCTGAAATAAGTTTCCTTGGCAGGGTATCTAGGCTTTCCTTAAAGACAGGGCGAGAAGCTCAGTCATCCGGGAGAAGCTCAGAGTAGAGCCGCTGCTCCTCCGCATCGAGAGGAGTCAGATGAGGTGGCTCAGGCATCTGATCAGGATGCCTCCTGGACGCCTCCCTGGTGAGGTGTTCTGGGAAAGTCTAACTGGGAGGAGGCCCCGGGGAAGACCCAGGACACACTGGAGGGACTATGTCTCTTGGCTGGCCTGGGAACTCCTCAGGATTCACCCGGAAGAGCTAGTAGAATTGGCCGGGGCGAGGGAAGTCTGGGCATCTCTACTCAAGCTGCTGCCCCCATGACCCGATCTCGAATAAGCGAAAGAGGATGGATGGATGGATGGAGAACCTTGCAACCCAAGGATAGGATAGAATGTCAGTGCCTGATGGACATGATCAACACACTCCTTGTTTTAGGCTATCACAATGCAAGGCTTAGTGATGTCCACATTTATCCTGACTCAAACATTGACAGTTTCAGCCTTGTGAATAGTGCTTATGGAGCTAACATCTTTCTTGTCTTTCTACTTGATCACAATCGTTTTGTCATTTTACCATGGTGAACCATGTGAGTTCGGTTGTATAATGTCTTCTGTTGTGTCACCATCTGTATCAATGTCTGATGACCAATCACATTGTCATCATTATCACTTGATTTAAGAAACAGTTTATTTTCTGTTTGCTCTGAAACTGTCTCTAAAGTTTTTCTTTTATATGTCATTGTGATTTTTGTTGAAGGCTCTGCCTCACTTATGATTATTGATGAGTTACCATAGAATGGCACAACATGTTGAAAAATTCATGATTTTTTTTCCAGTATGATGTTTTTGAATCCACAAGATGGGAGCAAAATACTGTCCCTAGCATTACTCAGGTTTATCACTCCATATGTTGTCAAAACAAATTAGAATTTGGAGCCCAAAAGACACTTCAGGTTAACACAAAGGAGGTTAAAGTTGTACGTGTTGTGTGTAAATTTTCACTTTGCATTTCTTTAACATTAGCAGGCCACTGCCTAAAAAATGTGTTCTGTAGGGGGCATCTCAAAGCCCCAAACCCTTGACACAACTACAAATACACAAGGTTAGGTTCACGATGAACAGGGATGTCTGTAAGTTATCCTTTTGTTGCTAATTTTATTATTTTTTTATTTTGTGATTTTTAATTATTCCCCATCTGTACCCACATTTAGAAGTTAATTTCAGTCAGTTTCTTCAGTGCAGTTTTGCACATTACCTTTATGAAATTGCATTTCCTACTATTTAATTTCACCAAAAGCTATTAACTTATATGTGAAAATAAAATTAAAGTATATTAATTAAAGTGCAATTAATTAAAGTATATTTTGATAATTCATTATCTTCTATTTTATAGTTTCTGTTATGATCATTTCCTTCCTACATATTAATTCTACCTTCTGAGATAATTTCTGTTTATTGTTCAGCAAATGAAATAACTCATGGGTAGAGTAGTGATTAGCAGTGCTGCTTCATGGATCCAGTGTGCTGGATTTGAATCACAGGCACAGTTGTCTGTGTGTAGTCTGTTTGCTCTCCTTGTGTCTGTGTCAGACACATGATGCCCAGGTTATGTCGATTAGCAACTCTATAGCGACCTTAGTGTGGAGTAGAATTGTTTTGTGCTTTTTGCCAAGTACAAAAAAAAAAGCTATTTACACAAACAAAAATTAAGATAAACAAGCAAGCAAGAAAACACATATCAACAGTAGAGAAATCTTACTAGACTCAGTTGTTAAAAGCCAAAGAACTGTCAGTGTTTTCCTAACTAGGTGTCACAATGTGGCTTGAAGTGTTTTGTGAAGGTACTGTTTTAATTTGATACAAATTTTCAATTTCAAATTTGAATTTCATTTGGAACAAACCTATCTGCATATACTCATATTAAAAATAAATATCCCTTCAAATATTTTCAAACATAGTTTAAATATTCTGGGCACGGCATACATTTGTAGCATATGTGCTTTGCTTATATTTCTTATTGTTATTTTTTTTACTTTGAATCATTCACTTTTCTTAAAATAACCAGATGCAAACTGCGGCTTTCAAGCAAACATGACACTTAAAAACAGAGCCATTCATAAAAATAGGATTATCAGTGCGCACGAAAACACATAATTAATAAAAAAGCAAGTTCGTACAAAAAAACAAAACAAAACAAAAAAAAAACAATTGTCATTACTCAAGCCAGTCAATTGTAATACAAAAAAGGAAATATAGCCAGTGAACAACACATTATCTGTGCAGGATTCTGCCTGTCTTGATACTTTGTAGACCAGGATGTCAATGTTGTGCTTCAGACAGGAGCTGACACTCAATGAATACTATAACATGCAGGTCTAAACTAAACTCATTTTTACCTATTTTACCCTTTTCGTTAAATGCAGATTGTGTGTTAACAGCATGTTGGCTGAGATTGCCACATAAGCATTACTGAAACTGAAAATGCTCTTTAAAATTGCAACTTTAAAGTTGTTATAATTTCAAAGGAAAGCAGGATGAAGAAATGCAAATTAACTTCAGCTAGCCACGTTTGACCTAAAATCCAATTACTGTACTTTATTAGTTGTAGAGCATCTTTAAATAAAAACAAGTGTTTTTCTCTGCTCCCCTTCTAAAATCTACTTACTTATGTAAAAAAACACCGGCTTGTTATGTGGGGAGGGAGTGGTGTAGTAATTTGAAACACTCTGGGGTAGAAATCCCCCCATACCTTCACCTATGTTCATGAGCTTTGGGTAATGATTGAAAGAATGAGATCATGGATACACACGGCTGAAATGAGCTTTCTCGGCAGGGTGGCTGGGCTCTTCCTTAGAGATCAGGTGAGAACTGTAGACATCCAGGAGAGGCTTGGAGTAGAGCCACTGACCAATGCAGAGCCAAATGAGGTGGTTCAGGCATCTGATACAGATGCCTCCTGAATGTCTCCCTGCAGAGGTTTTACAGGCGCCGCTAGCTGGGATGAGACCCCGTGGAAGATCCAGGGCTCACTGGGAGGATTTAATCTCCGAGATGGGCTGGGAACGCCTTGAGATCTCACAGTATGAGTTGGCAAGTGTGGCTGGTGCAAAGGACATATGGCCTTCACTGCTAAGACTGTTGCCACCATGACCCGACTTTGGATAAGCGGTGCAAAATGGATGGTTGGATGGGGTAGAAATCGCCATAGGAAAAATTTGTAAAGTACTGGCTTAGCCAAGAGCTGTTTTTACAGCAAGTGAAATAATATCTGTTAGTGTACATGTAATTGGTTATTGGAGTCAGGAATGTTTTATAGGTGCTCAAATTCCCACTTCCATTGTGCAATGCTGTGATAAAATTCAACAATTTGCACAAAAATTTAATTGTAAAGTGACACCCTGTACCTAATAAATGTATTAGCTGTGCTGTTTGTAGTAATGGCAGTTATATGCTTGATTCCTGAGAGGTGCTCAGGTATGACGGCCTGAATGAGGTCCATTTGTGAAAAACCGTTTTAGTCTGGAGCTGCTTTTAAGAATATTAGCTTCACTGTGGGCCTTGATAATAATAAAAAAAAATTGAATAAAAAAGTGTGCCACTGTCAGTGAATGAAAATCTCTCTCATGGTTTTTAATTCTATTAGTATTACGTTTTGCTTTCTTTTTCATTAAAGATAAAGTACAAAACTAAATTTTATATATATATTAATTATAAGTGTATTACTTGAAAAATGCTAAAAGAAGTGTAATAAGCAGGGCAGCATTCCTATTTAGTACAATAATGAGTGTGTCTGTTAATTTTATAAATTAATATGTATATATAGTTTGCAATTCAGGTTATGACTTCATTATATCTGCAGTCGATTGGTGCCGTGTCCAGGGTTTGTTTCCTGCCTTCCACCCTATGCTAGCTGGCATTGGCTCCAGCAGACCCCGTGACTCTATTCAGGACAAAGCGGGTTAGAAAATGACTGATTTTATTATATTAATGAGACAGATAAGTTGGCCTTTTACTTCACAGCTCGTCCACATAGCTTTAGTTAAAAGACCTAACAAGTCAGGCCAGCAGATGACTGACACAGTTAAAAGATTCCTGTTAACAACGTATTTCCTGGCCACATTACACAATTTTAGTAACTGAATTGTTCACTTTCCTTAGTCAAACTAACAGCAGATTATGTGTGAAAACATGACAGTGAGGTTCTGTTCCTAACTGCTTATTTTTCCAAAGTTGAGCCTTTTAATCTAAAAGTGTTTCATTTGTCTCTGACATCATGAAGAGTGGAATAAGTCACTTTAAAACAAATACTAGACCACTGAACAAATTAAAACATCAGTCAGATAGACAGAGTTTCATGAATCATTCAGGATTTGCAGAATTTTCTGTGAGATTAGATTTACACCCATGAAGGAAAAGCCCATGGTTTATTTGGCATCTTGACCACCCCCTGAAGTTCTTTTCACCTCCCAACAAAACAGCCATTTAAGGTAAACTGTTCACATTTCTACACTCATCATATATATTATTTTGTACATTTTTTGGTTTGCTTGAATGTTTACATTTCAAAATTATCTTTTCTGCAGCTGATATACTGTAGTAAAGGCTGAGACCTTTTAATTTTAATGTGAGCTAAATTAAAGTATAAAAATACAGTACCCTAAATATTGGAAAAAGTCAGATATATGTCTACATAACCATTTAAAGCATAAATCACAGACACATACTGATCATTGGTTATATTTGTGGCATCCTAGGGAAAGAACCAATCCTGGAATGGGTATTAGTCCATTACAGGGCCCACTCACACACACACACACACACACACACACACACGCACACACTGGGATAATGTAGAGTTGTCAATTAGGTAGACAGATGCAGTACACAAGCCTTTTGGATGTCGGGGAAAAAAATTAAGTACCCAAAAGAAAACCCACACAGACAGTGCTTTCAGCCAAGGACTTTACAGAAGTTAGGTAGTGTCGATAAGCACTGAAACACATCGGTGAAGCAACAGTTTAAAATAATTGGTTTAAAAAACTGTCTAGTAAAGGCTGTGTGTTTACTTTTGTACTAAGAATGGCAAATTAACTGTTTCTGCCATTTCATCATTTCGTGTTCAGTTTGTGTATCCCAAGGAAAGCACTAGTAGTACTGATTACTCAGAAAATATGTTGCAACTTAGTACAAACGTCATAAAGATAATGAAATCGAAAAGGATGACCAAACGGAGTGTCAGTCGCTGTCTCTGGTTGTGCTTGAGTTTGGACACAAGTAAAGAAAGAACAACATCAATGGATGGTAAGAGGAAGCACTTTATGGGACATTCGGCATATAGGCAAGCATTGTCAGCTGGACTGGTCACTGCCTTGGAAAAGCCACCATGGACGGGCTTAGCTGTATTAATTTTGCCCTCATGTTCATGCCATGTTAATGAAAAGGCCCAGTGTCTTTACGTGTAACTTTATCGATGATGAAATGAAAACCCATGGCAGGAACCTGTGATATCAAATCAGTGAAACATTCTAGAGTGTCCATCCCTTCTTTTTTAAAACTTATATGTAATCTCAGGGTGAGGTGGAGAAAAAACAGTTCTTGGGTGAGACTCATGGCTGAGTTTACTTTTCATTTGTGCTTTTACCCTCTCCAGTTCTCTGTATTCCAAAATTCAGACTTTCTGACTGAGAGTCATAAAATTAAATATAACTGGGGAGTGCTTTCATTTTAGGTCATATGTCATTTTATCATCTAACCCATAACCTTCTATTTTTTCAGAATGGGAGCGAATGTGTAAAGCAACTGGTGAGTAGTTATGCTTTAAGTTATAGATGTATAAAATTTTAAATGCTTATAAATGCTGAAAAACCCATATGAGCAAACCTGGGATCTACATTTTTGGTATTTGGTACACTGTATTAATCCTCATGTGAGTATATCTTGTGTGTTATCTCTTTCCATTTGTTATTCAGTACACTTGTATTGTGACTCTCATATGTTGAATGAGCTCAGGGTGAACAATTTCTGTCAAAACTTTGTGTTTTTCAAAAATGTTACAATTCTGATCAAACTTTATTAAAAGAATAACTTAAATGTCATTAACCATGGGGTAAGATTTCTATCAAAAGTTTCCATCTGCCCAGGAAATCTTAGCATTCATCACCTTGTGATTGTCCATTAATTGACACTGACCCTTCCATTCTCATCTCTCTTCAGCTCATGTGACTTTGGACCCTGAAACTGCACACTCCCGCCTTGTCGTGTCTGCAGATGGTCGTTTTGTACGAGAACAGTATAAAGATCAGAATGTCCCTGACACTCCACTCAGGTTTGACACCTGGCACTTTGTCCTGGGGAGGGAGAGTTTCACCTCAGGACAGCACTACTGGGAGGTGGATGTGAAGGAGAGGAGTAACTGGATGTTGGGTGTTGTCAGTGAGTCTGCACAGAGGAAAGGGCGAGTGAGTCTGAAACCTCAGTCAGGATACTGGATTGTGAGGCTGAATAGTGATGAGCTGACTGCACTGACCAACTCTGAGACCACACTGCGATTGAGAGCGATACCCCAGAAGGTGAGGGTGTACTTGGATTGTGATAAGGGGCGCCTCTCATTTTACAGTGTGGAGGACTGCTGGCACATCTACACCTTCAATGGAGGCATTACTGGGAAACTGTACCCGCTGTTTGAACCTGGTTGCGAGGGAGAAGAGCTTGAGATCATGCCGCCTGGGCATGCAACAAACAACTCTCTCCAGCTCTAGGAAGTTATCTAATGGTGCTTGAGATTATTCTCTAAACTGAACTCCATCACTGTACACTTAATATTCTTATAGATTAGTAATTTTTTCTGAATTTTGCATGAAAATAACAAAAGTTCAAGTGTTTTTGAAAGTTTTACAGTAAGAATTCTGGTGCTGACACTATTAAATAAACACAACAAACTTTGTGTCCAAGTTTTAAATTTTTGTGGTTGGAAAGTGAGAATCTTTAATAATCAAATATGTGGCAGAGTGAGAGCTTACAGTCCAGCCAGGACCTGGAAAAAAAGTCATGCCATGAAATAATATATTATTTTAATAAGTATAAGAATTTATTATGGACTACAACATAAGTTTTCATAGAATAAAGCCAAAATAATTGCCTTGAACTGTTGGCTCATATGCTAGTGCCAAATATCTTATAGCTCCTAGGCCTTGGGTTCAGTTCCTTGTTCTGATACTTGCTTAGTGGAGTCTGCATGTTCTCCTGGGGTTCAGTTCACTTTTTAGTGATAACTGTGCCTTATCTTACTTTCTAAATAAATGTCCTTATTAAGTTGAAATAACACTCTAATTTGGTCCAGTGTGAGTTTACCCGCATGCATAAGGGAGCTCTGCAACAGACTGGTGCCCTGTTCACAGCTTGTTCCTGTCTTGGGCCTGACACTGAAGATAGATGCCAGGTGTGCAGGACCCTGCAGTGAATACATGGGTAATGCCACTTAAAAGGAACACAACGTAAGCTGTACCCACCTGCATTTTAAGACATCTCAATCCTCTTCAGCACAACAAGAAAGCAAATTCAAAAACTCTTCTTACTCAAGCCAAACTAAAGAGATATGGCTGACTGTGCTGACTTCTGGGGCCAAGATCCTCAGGCATGCGGTATTCCATATAAGGAAAGTCTGCTTGGTGGGAAAGACTATTCAAATATATTTCAGCCAAAATAAACAAAAAAGAAAAACAGTGACACTGAAACAATCCATTCATTATTTTTAACCTACTTTCCCCATTTTTAGGATGCTGAATCAAATGCTTAGAACACTGAGCACAGACCTGGAAGCAATGCAAAATGCAGTGACAGTCAATCATGGAGCATACACACAAACACACACCTGCTTAAACCGATTAAGGATCATGCAGAACAAAGCCCACCCGGGCAGCATTGTGGCTAAGGCAAGTATCAGCCCTGAAGAGGGTGCCAGTCCATCACAGGCCTACACAAGTGTAGTTGGTAGCAGTGGCGTAGCTCGAGTTCGCGCCACTCGGGGCGGGGCGGGGCTTCAATTTGCCGCCCTCCAACGTATCTGAATATGTTAACCTATTTAAATAGAAAATTAAAATGACGTATAGAGAAAAATTAAGATACATTTTGCATAGATTTATTTATATATAGAGAAACAGCAATATTTTTTTCACATATAATTATTTATAAGCATCAACTAGACAAGAATATAGTACAGACGCACTGATAAGCCGTGTTCTGATTATTAGTTTAATATAATTACGCTGCAAAAACCAGAACCGGTGTAGTGTACAAGTGATAGGTTGGGATGAGCAAGAACACATTCGGATTGTTAACGAAACGAAATTATACATTGTGAATTAGTTGTTTATCTTCCTAGGACTTATTATTGGTGTAATGTTTCTGTTTATTTTTGTTATTGCCTCATAAATATCAACTGCCGTGTCTGATGCCATCACAGAAGGACCGTCTGAAAATGATTTTTGAAGCATTTGTGGATGAAAATCAGAGAATTTGACTTTTTTCATTCATGAGTGATATTTTTCCGAACCCTGCTGCTTACACGTGAAGTGTTCTGAGCCTTTTGGCCAATAATGCCGCCCCCAAAAATGTGCTGCCCGGGGTGGACCGCCCACTCCACCTGCCCCTAGCCATGCCACTGGTTGGTATCTCTGCTGTTTGACACATCCAGAGTCCTGGCTTTGAACTCTGTGTCTAGTTATCATCCATGTTGATTTTGCAGACATCAGCTTTCCTCCCACACCCCGAAAGACATGCATTTTAGGTTAATTTACAGTTTGGCCCTCTGTTACTGTAGGTCTGCATGAGTGGTACCTATAATGGACCGGCACCATGTCTGAGGCGTTTTCTTGCATTTTTGGTTCTCCGTACTATAAACTTTTGTTCATTAAGATTTTTATGCTTCAGGTCAATATTGTTTTATGATAATATTTAGAGCTCCCACTTGTGAAGGTCCAAGACACCTTCTCTAGAACCCTTTCACTCTGCTCATGTGATTTGCTTCACACTACTGGCGTCATTTATCATTATTGTCTTCCTTAGGTTTCAAACCTAAGGATCTGTGCCCTTGAGGCTTTTCCAAGTGCTGAGTTTGATGTCTCCAGGGCACATACTTGGACAGATGTTATTAAGATACTGTGTTCACCATGCACCAGTCTCTTAAATGGTAAGATCTAAAGGAAATGAAACCCCATTCAAAGGAAGAATCTGCCAAAAACTGTCTGGTGATGTCCAGGGGGTCCTCATTCTGAATTTGTGGAGCTTTTGCACTCTGAGCTTTTGTATTTCCCAAACATTATGACCAACTAAACAACCCCAGTAATACTGGGAGGATAAAGAACCAGAGACCAGCAAAATAAAGAGAGGCCTCAGCAGGGGAAACACACTGTTGAGCTTTACCTGCCTGACATTAGTGATGGCCTTTCATGTTCATCAAAGTGAAAATTGACTCAATTGACTCACTGATTTGTTCGTTTATTACTTTGAGTAACAGAGCTGAGGAAAGTCGCTGAGACCAGTATTCAAGTAAAAGTACTGTAAAGGTAAAAAAAATATTACTAAAGTAAAGGTACTCACGAAAAACAAACAAACAAATAAATAAATAAATAAACAAATAAATGATTTATGTAAAAGTAAATAAGAGTCAACTTTATTATTGCTGTCTTTTAACACAGAGACCTCACCAAATGCTAACTTAGATAAGTGATAACCAGCAATTCAAAACTTACTATACATTAAGTAATAGTAATGGTTATTCATTTAGGACATCAAAATCAAATTGTCACTATGATCAACTTGAAACTTCACATATTTAGTTTTTTGCAGATAGTATCGTTGTGTATCATAGCTAACGAAGCAGTGATGTGCAGGGCTAATACTCAGGTGGTGCTCCAAAAACAAGCTGAAATTCACACCTCTCTTTGTAACACATGCAGCAGCCATGGGGGGAGTTTAACATTTATGCTGGGTGGAGTTGGATGAAAAATAAAAAAACTGAATTTTTTTAGTGTCACAATCATACTGCTATATGTTTACTTTAAGTCAAATATGATAACTTATTCATAATATAAAGTTACAATATAAACTAAATTTCACATACATTAACATATTAAAAACATTGAAATTATAAAATTTTCACAAAGTACAGTTAAAAATCAGAAAACATTTATTTTAGTTTGTTTGCTTATTGTAATTGTGGAAAAATAAGAATAGTACTTTTATTTATTTTTTTTTTAAACAAGCTAGACAATATTTGCAGGGTATAAATTCCGGGCTCATTCTTGCATTGGGTTAACTATTTTGAAAGTTGAGTGTTTTCAATTTTTTATTTATTTAATCAAAGAGATGTTTTTTTGTTTATTAAATATTTTGTCAGTGTGTGATGTATAATAGATGTTTGCTTAGATCGCCACACTGTTGTTTCATTAGCTCAGATGAAATACTGAGGATGATCTGACATGTCCATCCATCCATTTTCCAACCCGCTGAATCCGAACACAGGGTCACGGGGGTCTGCTGGAGCCAATCCCAGCCAACACAGGGTGCAAGGCAGGAACCAATCCCGGGCAGGGCGCCAACCCACCGCAGTATCTGACATGTAAATGAGAAAAAAATATATGTATATATATATACAAGCTGAAGTGACTCTCAAATGTAAATATGAAACAGTAAACTAATCTATAGTTGAAGTTATATAGAATGTTTCTCAATTTGTTTTAAGAATAGGCAACATTCAAGAGAGAATTGATTTAATTATCACAATTTCTTGATTATTAACATATTTACATTAGCTGTTACTGTGACTATAAAAAACTTTGGAGGAAAAGTGCCCTTTTCATTATGTTCACTTGAGCATGGGGAAGGTGCTATATAAATAAAATGTATTATTATTATTATTATTTCTTGAGCTACTTGGGAAATCTTTCTGTCTCTAATTTTAACTACTTATCTGGATCTTTCAGAAAAACCCATTAGAAAATATTTGAGCACCTTTTGTTTTATGTTTGGTCAATGTTGTAAATTAGAATTGGGACATCTGTGACTGATAGTCAATTATGTGCATCTGGGAAAGTTTTGAGACTCCACCATTGGCTATCAGCACAAGAAAAGAAAACTGACAGCTCAAAAGGACCAATGAAATCCACAGAATAAGCCAGTTGATGGTGAAACTGGTAGAAAATGTCACTAGATATTTACAGAAGAAGAGACTTGAGGAATTAAAACATCAAATTTAAAAAACTTAAACATAACAAATGGTAAATAGTGTGACAGCAATGTATAAATGCATCTTTTTGTTTTCAAATTTTCTTGAGTAAAGTAAAAAGTATTGATACCCCAAAAATAGTCTGAAAAAATATTTTTTTTCTTCAGAACTGTACCTAAGGACAAGTAATGAAATGTATGAAACATGATACCACCACCTCTGATAGCATGCAGTTTTTTTCCCAGGCCTAACTCTTCCAAACCCAACTTTTTCAGATGCAAAGTGGCCAAATAAAAGCTCAGTTTCATTTGTGCAATACTGTAATGTATTACTTAACACTATACTGGTACACTTAATAATTTCCACTTTGTGATCAAAGTATACAACAATTTAGATAGTGATTTACAAAGTCACTGCCTGAGACCATGTGAGTGCTACAGGACACCATGTCTGAGGATTATTGTGAGAAGAGAAAATAACAGGGAGAAACTACATGAGCTTATCATCGTCAAAAGAAATACACCAATTAGTTCCGAAGGAGGCAGAATGGTCAGGTAATGAAAACATGAAGGCAAAACAAGAATCAGAGTCAAAGAGAGAAAGGAGTTCAATAATTGGAAAACTGGGACCTACTTGTCTAAAAGCTAACTATTGTTAGATATGTTTTAGAGAATTTTATCCAACTGATAGATAAAGCATAATAGCGTCACAGCCGTACTTTTATTGTCATGTCCTGTGACATAACTGAGGTGACAGTTGCGGTCAAATGACAGCTGCTATTGCTTTACATAAACAAATAGTGAGATGGGAAATAAAAATGTCTGTTTATTAATATATCCTATCAATTTGTTTTTACTTAAAAAGCTGATCACAAAAAACTATTTTCTCAAAATAGAAACAATAAGAAACCTTCAAAATAAATTCTGCACATTACGCAAGAATAAAATAACTTAAACTATACATATAAAATGCATTAATTATACAATTCTCCTCCCAAATTGCATATTCCAGAAATTACCTACCAGTTTTGAGAGAATTTGGTGATCAAACTTTGTGAACAAATGAAGGGCATGCTGTCTTACTCACAAACTCACAAACGATCTTCAGGGACATGACCTCACCTTTCCACCAGGAACTCAACTCTAAAAATGTTCTTCTCTGGAATCTAAGATGTTACTAATTTCAAATTCTTTTGGACCCTCAAACACTGCTGGAGCAGGGGGTGTAGAAGTATTGGGAAAATGACATACATGCAATGGTTTAAGCATGATACATAAACCAAAGTGTGCATTTGGAAATGAGCAGTCAAATTATGTGCAATTCTTTTCAAAAAGTTGTTCTGACTGTGATGACATGCCACCTGCTCTTAAAGAGGTCGTGGTTACTTGTGTTACTTATTGTGAAAGATAAAGAATTGGGCCCCACCTTGGCGACCCCATATAACTGAAGGACTGAAAACAAAAAAAAAAAGGCATGCAAGAAATGCGGAGACGTTTTCTCAAATGTGAGTTCACTACTGAACTGGAAACAAGATGTCCGTTTCTGGGTTAAATGGTCATGTGGCAGGAAGGGGCAGGTCTTGGTGGATGAACAGTGGAAGTGACAGCAGCGATGTAGTGGCTGTCAATATTCTGCTCAGCAGAGGGAGGAGAAGAGAAGGCATTAGAACATAAAACCAGTCCTTGGTCCATCGGGTAACTACAATCAACAAAGACTTTAAGCTGTCTCAAAAGTGTACAAATGTGACAATACAGTGCTTTTATGCATCGAGCCCATTCACATTGCCTACAAATCTCACAGTCAGAGCTTTGTTTTAAATGTTCCTGGCTGAGGGTTTCAATTGCATTATGAAAAATGGGTAAATTGTTTCATGGGTATAAAAAAGGTGAGGGCCAACATTTGCCAAATTGTCAGGAGTGAATATCATTTACTATGTGTAACACTGTTTGATTTTAATCTTAATATTTTCAACTAAAGTAAAATTCAGCCTTCTGGAAGTGTTAAGCCTGTGTAGCAGATATAGCGTTGAGCCACCTCTCGAACCCTCAGGTACCACTCTTCAGACCAGGTGAAAATATAACAACTATTTATTTTGTTATTATAATGTGCACAAAGCACCCTCCACTCCACACTCATATAAACAATAAACTCTTCTCAAAAACCAATACCTCCTCGCCCAGACACTTAGCCCACCTTCCTCCCAGCTCAGCTCAGTGTCTGGGCTTACCCAGAATCCTTTTATAGCCCCTGACCCGGAAATGGTTCCATAGCCAAACCCAAAAGTCCGTTTTCCTTCCGGGTCAGGGCAAACAGTCCTTTTCTTCATCCCGGGAGCACGTCGCTTCCTCCAGTCACGTGACTGTGATGCACTCCCGGGTTATAGGGCATGTAAGAGTCCACTAGCCCCTTCACAGCGACTCCTGGCGGCCCCCAAGGTATCCAGCAGGGCTGTGTATAGAAACTACACAGTCCATGAGGCCCTGCTGGAATTCGGGGCACCAATATGCTGTCCGGAGGGCTCCTCCTAGCGGCCTGGGGGTGAAGGCCGGACTGGAAAACCGGCAATCCTCCACACCTGTTTGTTCTTTTACAGATAAGCTAAGAACTGTCACTGAATATATAAGGCAGCTGTATACATGTAAAAGTGTCAAATACTGACCTGGAGGTTGACTTCTCCTATGAAGAAGAAAAAATTTGGACAGCGTTTTCCCTTGCCTGGACGCGGGTCACCGGGGCCCCCCTCCGGAGCCAGGCCTGGAGGTGGGGCTCGATGGCAAGCACCTGGTGGCTGGGCCTGCACTCATGGGGCTCTGCCAGGCACAGCCCGAAGAGGCAACGTGGGTCCCCTTTCCCATGGGCTCACCACCTATAGGAGGGGCCAAGGAGGTCGGGTGCAGTGTGAGTTGGGTGGTGGCCAAAGGTGGGGACCTTGGCAGTCCGATTCTCAGCTACAGAAGCTGGCTCTTGGGACGTGGAATGTCACCTCTCTGAAAGGGAAGGAGCCTGAGCTAGTGCACGACGTCAAGAGGTTCCGGCTAGATATAGTCGGGCTCACCTCGAAGCACAGTTTGGACTCTGGAACCAATCTCCTTGAGAGGGGCTGGACTCTATACCACTCTGAAGTTACCCCTGGTGAGAGGCGCCGAGTGGGTGTGGGCATACTTATTGTCCTCCGACTTGGAGCCTGTTCATTGGGGTTTACCCCGGTGGACAAGAGAGTAGCCTTGCTCCGCCTTCGGGTGGGGGGGCAGGTCCTAACAGTTGTTTATGCGTATGCGCCGAACAGCAATTTGGAGTACCCACCCTTTTTGGAGTCCCTGGAGGAGGTGCTAGAGGGCATACCTTCTGGGGACTCCCTCGTACTGCTGGGAGACTTCAATGCTCACGTGGGCAATGACAGTGAGACCTGGAAGGGTGTGATTGGGAGGAATGCCCCCCCCCCCCGATCTGAACCCGAGTGGTGTTTTGTTATTGGAATTCTGTGCTCGTCATGGATTGTCCATAACGAACACTATGTTCAGGCATAGGGGTGTTCATATGTGCACTTGGCACCAGGACACCCTAGGCCTCGGATTCACTCATCCGCCAATCTCACACTGAACCCTCTGGACCCCTATGCCCTGTTTTCAGTCCAGGGTCAGATGGCACGGAGACATTGATCATCAAACCAAAACATGTAGGTAACAAATTAACACTAATGATTGTAATCTGGACATGGGACTGTAAAACCCTTATTTAGTATCTATATGTACTGTGAAATGATCAGACTCAACAAACTTAAAAAGGTTTGGGGCAGCTACCCGTATAATATCTCTGCCTGTAATGAGTGTTGAGAATTAAGACAGAAATGTCTTTGATGGAGTCCAAACAAGAACTGATGAACTGTTGTTAAGATGGCGGCTTTAAATGCCAAAACAGGAAGTGATGTAAAAGAACCAGAAGTGACGTTCTTCTGGCGTTGTAACTGGAAGTGACATTTCTCTGGGCACCAGAACCGGAAATGACGTCTTTAGGGATGAATTAGACAGGTTTTCCGGTGTTTGATCTGCAGAGATAACAGAAGGAAGTTTAGCGCACCCCGTCATCCCATGGCCTGCCGTGGAATTTCCCTCACTTGGTCCATACAGCTTCCTCCTACTCGCACATGCATGACAGTACTTTGAAATGAAAGGTGGAATGCTATGATTTATTGTTTTTTGTACTTATAGAAGTGACAGATGTGCAGAATTTCAGTGACTTTTTTAAATTGCTTTCTTCTAATACAGAAATTCAGTTCATCACTTAGTTAACAAAAATATTGTAGCAACCATCCTGTAATAGGTTTGGAAGGGTGACACAGCAGAGCATAGAAATGGCTGCAAGAAAAGCTTACTCTTAAGTGTAAAAAAAAATGTACAAATGGAAAACAACAAAGAAGGAAATTGAACAGAAACTATTAATAATTACCTATAAACTTCTCATTGTTGTGTCCATGAGAGACGCCCTAAATATTTCAGTTCTCTGCACCAAGTCCTCTCTTCTTTTTTTTTCCCCACATTCGCACCTCACCATTATATTATGTACCACACCATAAACACCTTCTTGTCATCCCTGAGACTATCCTGAAACCCTTCCCCTTCCTTTTCAGCTTCTTCATTCGGGGTACCATGCCTTTTCTTCCTTCTAACATTAATTATTAACCTGATGGCAGTCCTCTGTGATACTCTCTGCCCTTACTGCTAGACTCAATAATTCCTCAGCCGCCAGGCTACACCCCGGCCAGGATGTTACACTATAATGTAGCTCATCCTGTTACTGGCTGTGTGATGCAGTAAGATAAAGAAATTAAAAATCCATATAATGAAATCTGCCACATACAGTGTACTCAGACAAACATTACATTAAAACCATGATGATCTTGGTGGGAGGTTGTACAAAATAGCATTAATAGTAATATGCCAATTTAACACTGAAAAAGAGCAGTAAGGGGGGCCTGGCATACATTTTTTATTATATATTTTTTGTATGGCTATGACATGTGGTAGAAATTTAACATCTTATTAAAGAAAGAAACATCCCCTAACAGGACAAATCAGTTATCAGGCAGGAGAAAAGCTGTTCATTGTATCTTTTAATTACTCCTCGTCAAATTGCGTTTTAGGGAGCATTCTTCAAAAGCAGTCTATTACAGCATGATGAGAGTTTCTCCAGTTAGTTCATTGGTTTACATCCTAATGGTTTATATAAAATAAAAGTATATATTATATTATATTCTAGTTCTTCTTATACCTTTGAGTTGCGCCACTACCCTTGAAATTTCTGTGCATATAGCAACTGTCCATTCTCATTTACAAGTAAGCCCGTGATTCACTAGCGAATCGGAAAGCCAAGAATGGCAATCAGTTTCTGTTCCGTCCGATATTTGGATGGATGACATATCATGGAGGGTGCGTGCGTCTGGGGAAATGTCATTTAATTCAATAAGCATATCTGTACTAAAGCGGTTTTGTTTTGTGGAGACGTGATTCTGTTGCCTTTGCTGACACCAACTGCTGGCAGAGTGGAGCACAGCAGGTTTAGTTTACAGGTTGTGGTGTTCGTGTGCCAGCCATTGAGTCTGGGAAGCCGCTGGGTTAGAGTCTGTGACCGTTATGTGATGTATATTACTGGCACAGTGGATTAGAGCAAGTGTAGTGCGTTGCGTTTCACTCTGGACTCTCGGGCGGGGGCGCTCACAGGTTGTGTTGTTTGGGCGCCACCTACTGACTCTGGGAAGCCGCCGCGTTTTGGGAAGCCGCTGCGTTTGACTCTGGACTCTGGGGCGGGCGCAAAGGCCGCAGTGCGCATGCGCCTCAGTGCGTCCGCCGTGCATAAATTAACTGTGGTTTAGTAAGATAGATAGGACGTCTGCTGATTTCTCTTAGTCATCTCTTTGTCATCCTTTAGTACATTTTGTATATTACATCAACCTTTCTTCTGGTCCATTCTTTATTTACTTGATCATCTCAGTATTTTTCCTAAACCAATTCTTATATTTCACTGTACATTTTGTTGTTCACTTGACCTTTATCTGGTTTCCAACATTTATTAAGCCTTTATGCTATTTCTTAAAGATGAATGCTATGTTACCCTAAAAATTATTCTTCCACAATGAAATGGTTAAACTACATTCCATTAGCATGGAGCTTAATCCAAGCACTATGCATTGCTGTTTGATCCTGCCATCCTGAGGGAAGAAAAACACTGAGCAGTCTCCACAAGAGAACTTGCACTTGTTCAGCGTGTATTATATTTGTTTTCTATACAGCATAATATTTTATAATAGTTATATAATCAAGCATAGTTTTGTGTACTCTGGACTTTCACTACTGTACTACTATTACTGCTACTAAAACAGATTTAAAGGGACAGGTAAAAATTTTGTCTTTTTTTTCCTGTTGTGTGAATCACAGTCACATAAAATCAGTGAAGTAATTAAACTGCCTTTTTAATGCCTTCTGAGGTTACCTAAACAAATTTCATTCTTTCTTTAGAGTCTACTGGTAATTTCACTGTTTACATTTTGTAAGAACTATCAATGGCATTTCATCCTCATTCATATTACTCCTGATTTTGTTTATTATTATTGTTATATGTCTTATTGAAATTGAAAACACTTTTTACATATCCCTATCAAAGAAAAAAAACAACAGGCAAGCTTCTTTTTCACTGAAATGCTTTATAAAGCTATGCTACCTACACCAATTGATCTGATAATAGGAGCTTCAGGCTGGAGGTCTTTGCACTTTGGACCAGAGAACGTGTTGCTAACTGGCCTATGGAATGCAGGTATTCTTTAGGCAGAAGTAGAGACACACTCAAAATAATGTTTCTAATGCTGTTTATTTTCTAACCCTGTTCAACTAACTCTCCGTACAGCGTTCAAAAAACCACACCCTTCCCTCAAGACGTCATACATCCTAAAAGACGCAGACCATAGTAATCAATACCTGAGCATAAAATAACCGACAAAAGCATTATTGAGCAATCATATACAACATGAAGGTTGAATGAAGGACTAGAATTTTGTTTTTTTATTCTTTGTCCTTTTGGTGCATTAAAAACCTTATTAGTATAAAACTGTAGATATTTATATCTGCATGCATATATTACATTATTTCCTTGTGTTTTTATTGCATGTTATTATGGACGGCTGGCAACTCAACCCAGCTGGGACGCCCCTAGAATAGAAGGATGGGGAAAGGCAACTAAAGTGCCGACACTGCTTCCCCCAAGACGCTAGATGGCAGCATCCCTGGAGTGCAGTGGTGCCCCGGATTCCCGCAGGGCACTATGGCACATGGAGTTCAGACACACAGTCCTGCTGGGTGCCGTGGGTGCCACCAGGAGGAGCTGTCAAAGGACCTGGGGACAAATTCTTTCAGTATATCCCGGAAGTACGAGGTAATCATGAGGAAGGAAACCCCGAAGTACTTCCGAGCTGAAGAAAATCCCTGTTCTTTACTAGACCCGGAAGTGCCAGCCAGTCACATGGTCGGAAGGACAGAAGCACCTCCGGGTCAAAGACTATTTAAAGGACTGATGGGAACCCAGCAGGCGAGCCAGAGTTGGGAGGTAGTTGACAGAGCTTGCTGGGAGGTGTGGAGGAGAAAATTGTATTATTTGTCGTTGGTTTATTTGTGTATGGTGGCTGTGGTGCTTGAAAAGGCACTTTAAAGAATGAAAATTAATTAAAAGAACTTCTTTGTGCTTTTACCCTGTGTGTGCGTATCTGTCTGTTGGGTTCACGGTACAACAGCGCCCTCTAGCATTCTTACAATGTATTTTGGGTTTTATTTAAACTATTCATTGTTTGCAATAATGCATTTAGCTAAGAACTCATTTATGCACTTTATAAAAATATATTTTAATTGAAGAGGTGTGTATGTTATGCAAGCAGCAATATTAAACAACTAGCAAAATACCCGCGCTTCGCAGCGGAGAAGTAGTGTGTTAAAGAGGTTATGAAAAAGTAAAGGAAACATTTTAAAAATAACGTAACATGATTGTCAATGTAATTGTGTTGTCATTGTTATGAGTGTTGCTGTCATATATATATACATATACACATATACACACACATATACAGATATATTATATATACATATACACATATATTTTTTATATATATATTTTTTATATATATATATATATATATATATATATATATATATATATATATATATATACACATACATGCATACATACATACATATACACACATAGATGCACTTACAATAACATAGAAATCAATATAAACAACATTAACATCATTATCATATGAGAATATGAAGTAATATATAAGAAGCACATTTCATATAAATATAAATTATTAAACAGTAAAATCTTCTTCAATAATTTGCTACCGTGGCTTTTCGTTGGTCTGTCCAGGATTTTAAATCACATGTAGCTTGCAAACCGTTTCACGTATTGACTTGAAATGTGGTACACATATAATACGTCACGTCTGCTATCCGCTTTATGGGTGATGAATGTATTACTGTTTTTATGTTTATTTTATTTTAGAATCAACTCCTATCTGCGCACACCAGGGCGGCCGTGGGCAGATGCGTATGGTGTATTCACTCCATGTTATCGTGCATTGCGCTGTCACTGGTATTTTCATAAAAGAATTTGAACAATATATAAGAAGCGTATAAATTATTAAACAGTAAAACATTAACATTTAAGAAGTAAAGTTACATTGAGTACTACTGCAGTGCCTTCGGGGTATACCTCATTTTTTCTTTGCCCATTACATGCTTAAATGTATACATTTTTTGGTGTACCTACCCGAGAACACGCGACATATAACCGACCGTGGGAGAAGCATGGATTTTAAACACGCGTTGAGTTCATCTGCTGGTCTCCCTCGTGGAATAACTGGTAATGTTTGAGTAAAATCTACAGCGAGTAAAACGACATTACCTCCTTTTTTTTTTTTACGATCTCTGAGATCTTGCTTTTTTCGGTTCAAGGCTTCATAAGCTCTTTTATGTTCAATGTTGTACTTAATAAGTACTAATTATCCCAAACCATCATCTTTGAATGTTACAAGACTTTCGCCTTGTATGTAGATCGGGGTAATTACATTCATTGCATTCCTAGTCTGAATCACAATCTGATTGTATGGGTGGTTACCTGGCACTGTAGGGTTGCCACCCGTCCTTTAAAATACGGAATCGTGCCGCGTTTGAGAATGAAATTGCGCGTCCCATTTTGAATCAATACTGGACGGGATTTATCCCGTATTTTTTTTATCATTTTTTTTTTAAAGCAGCGTCTCATGCAAATCATCCCACACGCATTTTATGAAGATGCCTCCTTTCGTACTTTTGATTGGGTAATACTTGATGTCATCGTTAGTTTGATTGGTGTTTTTAACTGTCCAGTGAGGAGGGCGTGTCTTTTAAGTACAGTCTGCAAAGTGTTGGCACTGAGATATGGCGTCAGCGCCATAGTTGAAGCCCCTAACGTTGCGGTCAGCAAGTCGGCTAACATCCGCCATGTGCCGTCTTTCAGTTGCGAGAAGCAGATCATAGAATGGTTGAAACTGTTGCCCCTAACGTTGCGCCACGGCGTGTGCTTCGTTTATACCTCGTGTCTTCTCATTAAACTTTTATCTCGCGAATATGTTATTGCAATCCGCAGCGGGAGCGTTTCTATTAACTTAATTTAAACTTACGTTTTACACCGTGCTTTGTTGCCCTTATGAACACGCTTGTATGCTTAACTCGCTCCGTTCTCAATTGTTTAATTAATTTTTTGCTCTTCGCTGTTTGCGGCTGTTCCTCCATTTCCCCCTACTTTGTTCTTTTATCTCGCGAATATGTTATTGCAATCCTTAACGGGAGTGTTTCAATAAAATGATTGAAAATAGTTTTGCATTTACCTTTTTAGTAAAAGGCGAGCTTTTAAGCATGAGAAATCACCCCGTAAATGCACACGTTTAATTGGACATGTGTTAATATGTATGGTTACACAGTATTAAAAGACAGTGAACAACGTCAGTTACCTTTCTTCCCGCGTTTGATAAAAGGTGAGCTTTTAAGCCTGAGAAATCACCCCGTAAATGCACACGTTTAATTGCACATGTGTTAATATGTATGCTCACACAGTATTAAAAGACAGTCAAAAATTAACGTCATTTACCTTCGTTCCCGCGTGTGACTCGTGCTGTAAATCTCTTCCTTGTTTTTAGTTCACGTGATTACGTAGGAGGCGTGATGACGCGATACGTGACTCCGCCTCCTCCATTACAGTGTATGGACAAAAAATATGTTCCAGTTATGACCATTACGCTTTGAATTTCGAAATGAAACCTGCCTAACTTTTGTAAGTAAGCTGTAAGGAATGAGCCTGCCAAATTTCAGCCTTCCACCTACACGGGAAGTTGGAGAATTAGTGATGAGTCAGTCAGTCAGTCAGTCAGTGAGTGAGTCAGTCAGTGAGGGCTTTGCCTTTTATTATTATAGATTAAACAAAATATATATTTTAAATATATAAAATGCTTGTGGTTGGTCAGCCAGTTGGGAAACATCCGCCACGTCCTCTGACATCTGAGGTTCAATCGCATTCTTGAATGGTGCAGAGGTAAGAACTGCTGCATTATAACCCGAAGGTCCCGGGTTTTAGTCTGAGCGCTCTGAATTTTAAGCAGTAAGCTGCTATTATCATTATTATTATTATTTCTACAATATAATGAAAACATATTTGATTTGAGTCTGTAACACCCGGTGTAAATTTTGGCTACATTTTAAGAATACAGTATGTAGAAACTTCCTGTCGATTGACATTTGAGCTTGAGTTTTTAACTCATTGACAACCACATGTAAATCGAATGCTTTTTTTTTCTTTGGTTATATTCTTGAATAAAAGCACATGTGTTTATTTGATATTTGGACTAAAGTCTTCACACATTATACACTTCATGTCATTATTAGTATAACATGAAAAAAGTTTCTACTTTAGGTATGTGTTCAGCATTTCTTGCATTTCCTTTCATCCTACACTTACCCAGATATAATGTATTTCAAATAACGATATACTGTATTTTTTACACTATACAACCCCAGGAACCTCACATGCAGATAGGGAGCCTTGGCCTTTGCTGGGAGAACTTTTTACCAGTGAGCAGAGCTCCGTCAAGGTGAGGGATGGGACAGCATGCTGCTTGTTGCTTCTGCTGATTGACGTATTTCCAAAATAAAAGACGTTAAGGGAGAGGTGTGAAGGGATTTAAGGTGGGCTGGGATTCTGAGTTTTTCCGTAGGCTTTAGAAATTCTAGTGTTAATTGACCATTTATCCTGTCCTTTTAAAAATCCTGCTATCCTCATGGGGCACACCAATATTTGTTTTTAGATTCATGCTCAAAGGTTCTCCCTGTGTGGAGTTTGCTTGTTCTCCCTGTGTATATGTGGGCAACCCTGCTATAAATAAGCAGGTTTGAAAAACGGATAGATGAAATATTGCTTTAACAATATATTTTTTCCCATGTTTCTCTTTTAGTAATATAAATGTGAGAAATATGCTTGAAAGGAAACAAAATCATTTACTTTTTTGTTATATGGCCAATGATATTTTCTGTTTGTGACACTCTTGGCATTATGATAATAATCAACTTCTTGGGTCCCAGTATGGTAATGATTTTCCAATTTGGGTCCTCAGATTAAAAAGATGAAGACTTCTAGCTGAAGCAATTGAAATAGTGCCTAATTACACTTTAAAAAAGTACTACGAATGAAATTCATGACTGTATTTTGACCCCATTATTACAAGGATGGACTCCTGCTCTGACCACTCAGATCCCTGAATCTTTGATAAGCCCAGCTTTAGAGGGACATATCAAAAATCATATCAAGCACCTGCTGGGGGTGGCTGATGAATACAATGAGGCCAAGAAGAGATTGCCCCAGGAAGCATTTTGGCAAGATGTGAATCCTAGGAATTACATGGACATCCAGTACACTACACTTAAAAATGTGGTGCTACAGAAAAATCACAATGGTAATAATGCAACTATAATGAATGTGTAGCGGAGAATTATCAGGTCATTGATGATGGCTTACAACAGAGGACAAGATTTAATATAAGCCTATTTGACTGATGCATATAGTTGGAACTAAATCTTCAGCAGTATGTTCAAAGTTTAATGTTACAGTCACTCCTGGCAGGTAAATTTAATTTAACTTTTCCATGTCTGTACCTTTCATGCTATGTCAATTTTAAGATTATTATTGTTGTTGTTGTTGGATTATTATCTGTGGTTTATCCTACAATTATTTGCTCTCTTTTCCCATTATTAAAGACGGGTCGGATTCCATGCACATCACATTGCATTGTAACGACCCATTGGGACGCTCTCCTCAGCTCTGGACTTGGGGGTGCTACAATATAAATACTAATCATATCATTCTGTAAAATTTTGTTAATTTCTGGAATCTATATAAGTTGTCAGTCACAAAGTCAGTTAAAAGTCTCTTAAATTCACACTGCATATGTTGTTGTATTCAATTTAGTCCCACTGTATACTGATTTTCAGATTTTATTGTTATTTTTTGCCAGGGGAGACAGGAGATTTGAATTGGATACAGCAACACAGGACAGCCTAAAACTGCCAATGGAAGCATGCAGAAAGTAATAGGGCAAAGTTTTATTTTGCCTTCAGTTTCGTAATATAAACTTCTTTGTTTTTAATAACAATTTGGTGTATTTTATTGAGGGGCGGCACGGTGGCGCAGTGGTAGCACTGCTGCCTCGTAGTTAGGAGACCCGGGTTCGCTTCCCGGGTCCTCCCTTCGTGGAGTTTGCATGTTTTCTCCATGTCTGCGTGGGTTTTCTCCGGGCACTCCGGTTTCCTCCCACAGTCCAAAGACATGCAGGTTAGGTGGATTGGCGATTCTAAATTGGCCCTAGTGTGTGCTGTGGGTGTTTGTGTGTGTCCTGTGGTGGGTTGGCACCCTGCCCGGGATTGGTTCCTGCCTTGTGCCCTGTGTTGGCTGGGATTGGCTCCAGCAGACCCCTGTGTTCGGATTCAGCGGGTTGGAAGATGGATGTATTTTATTGTTTTACAGCTAGTAATATTTTATTATTTTATATTTTTTCCCAAATATATACACTAGCCATAGTACCTGTCGAAGGCAGGTAGAATAATTTAAAAACATTTGCTATCTCTTTCTTTACGCTGTGGTATATGGCCGGCCATTCATCCCCACCAATACTCCCAGGCCACCAGATGGAGCCCTCCCTGCAGCATGGAGGTGCCCCGAATGTCAGCAGGGAATCATGGACAATGGAGTCTTTATTCACAGCCCTGCTGGATACCATGGGGGCCGCCAGAGGATGCCGCAGGGAGGCTCAAGGAATATTTTCCCTACAGCCCGGAAGTACGTCCCAGTCACAAGGACAGAAGAAATGACATAATTCTGGGTTGAAGAAAAAGGAGTTTTCATCCGACCCGGAACTGTTGCAAAAACATATGGACAGAGAGAGAGAAAACACTTCCGGGTCAAGGACTATAAAAGGACTGTGGGAGATCCCAGCAGTGAGCCGAGTTGGGAGGAAGGGTGACTGAGCTGCTGGGAGGTGTGGAGGATTGTGATTAATTGCAGTATTGAGTATTGATTTATTATTGAGTATTGTGGAGTATAGGTGCTTTGTGCACACTATTTGTAGCTGCATTTTCCCAGAGTATTCAAAGTTCAGCAGCTCTAACTTAAAAAATGGGATTCAACAAAGGCCTGACGCGCAGAAATGATTCCACAGACAAAATGTCTTCGTTTTTAAAAGTTTTAGTTAAGCTTCAAAGTAAAACAGTTCACACAAAAAGAAAATTAAAATAGCAAAAAAAAAAAAAAAAGTTATAATAAGAAAAAGTTATAATAAGAAAAGTTCAGTTTTAAGCTCAATCTTGTTACATCTTAAATCGTTACTAATCACTTATAATTTCTGAACCATTTCAAAGCGGTCAGAAAACTGTATGCTTATCCCATTTCTAACTTGAAAATGGGTCTTTCAAGTCCCTGTTTACTGGGACCTGTTCTAAACACAACAGGCTATCACCACACTGATCTCAGTTATAGCAAGAAGGTTCTATCTCTTACTAACTTATAGGGGGAAAAGACTATACTATTGACTATGACTATGGAAGAGATTATATTCTATTCAAATTAAGCAAACATTAATACGAGTTTAACTCAAAACTTTAACCTTCTAAGATTGGCTCTTACACTATTATTATAATAAATAATAATTATTGGCCTTTTATCTGGTGTCTGGCGTCTGGTCAGGAAACGTATACTTTCAGCACCTTTTCTTTGTATTCATGTGTCTGAATCTCTCTTGACCGGTGCTCCCTTTCCTGTAAAGCCTGTTTTTCATACTCTATCATTATTTTTAGATGCCTTTCTTGCCTCCTGTCCAATTTTATTATTTCCATTTTTGAAAGCGACTCTCTTTACACCCCCTCATGCGTATTACACTCACACTTACTCTTTAGTCGCCTCACCAAAGCCAAACTGAGCATTCACACATAAGCCAAACTGACCAATTAGATTGTTCTGAGGCACTGGACACACAGACCTTTGTGTTTTATTATATAGGATATACTGTAGTATATACTGTATAGAGGTGGCATTCTTGCTAAACATGTCAGGCAGGACTATGCAGTCCTGTCTAAGTAAAATGTTTGCAAGATGGGGATCTCCCTCTATCTTAGTGACAGATAATGGCCCTCAATTTTCTGGCAAAGATTTCTAAGAATTTTCAAGAATGTATGACTTCCAACATATCACTGTAAGCCCTCACCTACCACAGGCCAATGGAGAGGCTGAAAGAGCTGTATGAACAGTCACATCCTGAAACAAAAAGACCCTTCTCTTGCTTTGCGGAGTTATAGAGTTACACCCCACCAAGCAACTGGCTTTAGCTCAGCACAGTTAATGCTTGGATGTTGCCTGAAGACACCCATCCCAACTCTTGAAAAGAACTTGCTTCCACAATGGCCAGATCTAAATCAAGTTCAAATTAACGACAAATGAACAAAAGCTAGCAACAAGCAGTATTACAAATAATGTCATAATGTCGCTCATCATCCAGAATTAAAACCTGCTGATGAGCTCCTGGTGAAATTGGACAAACAACACGGTTGGGCAACAGTAATCCTACAGTGTACCACACCAAGATCTTACTTGATTCAGACAGAAAGCGTCATTTTTCACAGGTACAGGAGACACTTGTGGTTCCTGCCTCCAACCACTGTATTACCTACTGAAGAAGTGGAAGTGGACACAATAAAATCAAGCCAACCTAAAAATGGAGACGACCCACTTGATAAACAAGAGGTACTAGTTCAGAAAACATCAAGAGGGAGAATTATGAGAGCACCTTTGTTAATGTATAGGTTAATCTGAAAATAATTGTCAATGTTTTAGGTAAATAGTTCTTGACTTACTGTACATACTGTATCTGTTATGTTAAAAAACAATTGAGGCATAGACAAATACTAGAGACAATTGTCAAGTTTGTTTGAATAAATAAAATATATATGTATCTAAATATATCTTTAAGTAAATCCATATGTTTAACATTTCAAAGCTGGGTAGATATAACATGATGAACTATTAAGTGCGTAGAAATTCTGAAGCACATGTGCTATGCATACGGCTGGCGCATGTAATAAACAAAGTCAATCGGCATAGCAGTAGTGTTAAATTCAGTCAGCTTTTGTTGATACCCCGTATTGTATTATTTTGTTTGGTAGTAAACTCAGCAAACATTTCGTTGCCTCCTTGAATTCATTGAGCATTACACCCTCCCAAAACAACAACTCCTATACAGCCCTGTGGGTGTCCGAACGGGAAGCATTCTAGACCGATGTCTCCCTCTGTCCATCCATTATAACTGCCTCCCAACTAGGAAGGTACCACTAGCCAACCGGGTTGAGATTCCTGTCCACCCACATACTTCCATTAAAAAGGCCTTTGTGACAGGTAAGGAACCATCCACCCTGGCTGGGATGCCTTCTGCAATGTTGTCTATTACAATATTGTATATATAAATTGTCTGATCACACAACGCAAAATTTAGCAAAGCCTGCACATATTGTGTGTGAATTAAGTGTATCATCCCATACAGTATATAATATAATAATAAGGATACTATGGAGGTTGAGGCGAAAGGGCAGCAAAAATGTACCATGCCTCAGCAGGCATTATGAAAAATACTGTGACCTGCGAATGCGCCCCTTTTCTGTCGCTAGAGGTTGCTGGCTTCACACTCGTTTTATTTATTGTGTTAGTCAGGTATGTTTGGAACCGAGGCTGATCTGCGCTCCTGTATTTGATTAATTGGATATATAAATGTGAAGGGAAAGCTGGTAAATTAAAGCTAAATTAAATATGTTTTAATAGTTACTCCCCAATACATCCCCTCCCAATCATCTTCTTTCGGCTACATCCCCTCCAAACAAAGAAGGCAAAGCTCGAAAAACTGGCTAGGTCCCAAAGTCTTCCCCTTCGGAGAAAGCGAAACTGAAAGGAACTTGACGTCGATCTGCACCACTGCCGTAAATGTCTGACTAGATTCGATCTCAGGTAAGTCTAACATTTTAAGCAAGCAAACCAGCCTTTATACCCGTCCAGTGTAGAATATAGCAATGCGGAGACAATAGCGCGTAATTAAATTGAGGCGTGGCCGACATCGCTGATTTTACTCAGCGCGACACTACGCGTGGATAGCATAAAACCGAGGGTCGCGTCCCGTTACTGTCCTATTTACATCCATCTTAAACAAAGAATTGCAGCTGAGTCCCATCGCTTGTCAAATGATTACCTCGCCAATGTTCATGCCTAGCGAGCAGAAACAGAGAGGCGGACCTGCCATTCACAGTCGTGTTTATCCTGATCAGCGGCCTCTCTCTCTCTCTCGCCGTCTAGGCTATGCGTAACACTCGTAAAGCAATACGTACATATAAAATAAGATTTGACCATTTTCAAACACGTCTTGAAAATATCAGGGCATTAAAACAAAGCAGCATTTATTATTTGTATTTAAATTGGGTTTCAAGATTTTAAAGATGCCCCGCCTTTTAATGTATTCGGGCGTATACATCTCAGCACACGATACTGTGCCATTTCATTTTGTGAAGGTAAGAATACATTTGGTTGCATAAATCATCGTATCCATCTATTTTCCGAGTCTGTGTTTTCTATACAACACTGGGTGCTGGAATTATCAATAATATATGTCCATCATATTAATGAGTATCCTTGTGCATGTACAGAGCCGCGCCTTCCTTACTGCACGCAGATCACTCACTGTGCGTGGGGAGTACCGCGATCGAAGGACCGATGACTGGGGGCCCGTTGGCGGTTCCCTGACTTCCCCTGGTCCGGAGTCTTAATAACTCCTTCAGCAACCCTAATCTTAACCACAGCATAACGGAACGTAAAGCCCAATATCGCTGACGTACAATATAAAGCGACAGCCTCCTCAGCCAAGTGGAGCTTTGGAGGACAGCAGCTTGATTCAAGTGCTGTATTTGCTGTTTCACAAATCGTCACATTAAAGTTGTTTACAGTCAATTGTTATAATTTTCCATTAACGGGCAAAGAGTCTGCTTCAGTGAACACCAGTCAGGAGCAATGAAACGAAAAAAAAGCGAAATATGAAGAAGCAGCTCGTGCTCAACTTGCAGTTGTGTTTAGAAATCTAAATTTATCCAACTTCCAGTACTCTATTGCTAACATTACATCAGTTGCCACTACACTAAAGTTAGCGGGGGTGGCGCTAAGTGTCTAGCGTTAAGTGTCTAGCTTGTACGGAGTTTGCATGTTTTTCCCATGTCTGCGTGGGTTTTCTCTTTTCTTCCTATAGTCCAAAGACACGCAGGTTAGGTGAACTGCCGATCCTAAGCTGGGCCTAGTTGTATGGTTGGCATGTGCTTGTGTATTCCTTCCTTGCAACCTATGCTAGCTGGGATAGGCCCCAGCAGCCCCCAAGACCTTATTCAGGACTAAGTGGGCTTGAAAATGACTGACCCACTATAGCTAGCAGTTTACCGGAGTAACAATAGATGTGATATTGATTGTTTAACAGGTGTAATCTGATGTTACAGTACTCGGCTGATACGTTTTTATTTTTAATTATTTATTATCGACATATAGACTCCATGATCTCTACACGCTGTTAAATGCTGTTAAGGTTATTCGAGATATAAATGCTTTGAGTGCTGTTGTACTAAGGACATGTTTGTAAATTTCACTGACACACAGGTGGCTCTCCTGTTCACTAGTTAGCTACTGGCTGAATTGTGATAATGTGCCATGCAAGCAGCTTTGACGCACAAAAACAGCAGTTAGCTCAGATTAACTTCAACTGTTTGCTAATTTTATTAGTAGCTAACATTACTGATTTAGTTAATGCCTTACTTCTATCTACTGTTGTTGGAAGGACAAAATGAAGTTTAAGTGAGATATTCACCGGTTCATTTTTTAAATATCTAAGTATTTAGCATGATTTTGATCCTGTATTTAGTGCATTAAGAAGTATATTTAGTACGTTCAGTAGCAGTGTAGTTTTTATTTTATTATTATTATTAGTAGTAGCATTTTATATTTTGGCAACAGTTGTGTTGTTTTATTATTTTATGTTATTATCTTTATTATTACTATTATTAGTAGTAGTAAGAGTAGAACTAAAATTATTTTTGTTGTATCACATCACAAGTGAAACTGTTGGCTATATTAAGTAATAAAGAGTAACAGCACATTGATCCCCTTGATCATTATTATTATTATTATTGTTATTATTATTATTATTTAGGCGTTTCATTTATAAAGTCATCACAGTGACACAATAAAAGGCACTGGCCATTCGAAGTTAAATACTGTAACTCCTTAAAACATTATAATTTTATTTTTTTCTGATCCCCTTTTAACGTTTGACTTGGATTTAGGGTTTTGTTTCTCATTATAAAGATTGTGTTTTGCTCTGCTAGTACTGATCTCTGTGTGTATCTTTTGACTATGTTCATCTCCCGATCCTTATTGCAGGTGTTTTTGTAGCAGGGTGGGAGTGAAAAGCAGGTGGGCTCACCTTTGCTGCAATCCAGCTATACTGCTAGGGTTTTCTTCTATTTTTTGAGATTTTTTTCCTTCTGCTTTTTCGTTTTGGAAGAAAAATTAGGGTACCATTTAGGTACACAAGCCCTAAAGAGAAGAGTGCCATTAACAAAAAATAGAAAACCTGCCAATGCATTTGAAAATTAATTAGGCATTTCCTGTTATTCATAGTGCCCAGTAGTGAAAGTAAAAGTAGTCTTCCGTTCTCTTTTATTAATTCTAATTAATGGATAGTACTTTACTGTGACTTTATTTAAATCTCTATAATGAATGCACTGATAAAATTATCTTTTTTTTCTACACCAATAAGGCCATTAGATTGTTTCACAAAGCCATTTGAGAGATTTTCTTGTATGTTGGCTTTCATGACTTTACTTTCTGTTCAAGATGGGGGACAAATTGTTCTACATTAGGGGTGCTGTGACATGGTGACACTAAAAATTTCTCTTTGAAAAAAAATCTAAGTAATCCTGATATTGTCTTTGCAATCCAGAAGACTTACAGCTAAAACAGGATGGTAATTGTGCTGGTTTTGTCATTACAGGAATTGAAAGAAATCTAATTCTCCTTTTTCCAATCAAACACCCTTTTTAATTATGGGCATCCCAAGATAATTTAGGCAAAAAACAGTCATGTAATCCGAAATGAAACCTATTATTTATGGCTACTTCTTATTTTCCTTTTTAAGGAAGTTTTAATTCTTTAATTTAAAAAGAACAGTAGAGACACTGATCAGCAGTTTATATTTTTATCTGTGTGTTTCCAGAGAGGGAAGTTAAAGTTTTGCTACAGAAATTGTGTGAACAGGTCCTGAGCAAAGAAGAGGAGAAAGGCAAGCAGGAGCTAGACCACCAAAGCCGCACAAGCTCATGTCCACTGGCAGGACTACTGTGAAAACATCCCAAAAGGTCTTAGCCACCATTCTCATTATTTTTCCTGTCACTTCTTTGTTCTCATACCTCTTCTTGGTTGGAAGAAAATTATAAATGCAATAATTTCTACAAACTATTTCCTTCTAAATTCCTTCACATGCTATATTAAATGCACTTCCAGATACTCACTCTGTGTTAGGTTGTTTAAAAAAATAATCTTCATATATTTAATTTCTTAGTAATTTTATCCATTAAAATATTTTTTCTGTCCAGAGTCCTTCAGGGTGTGTTGCCATCCCAGCTCAGTAATTATTTAGCATCCAATAAACTGATGTAATCATTTCAGGCCAGCATCAGGGTGGAGCACAGTTGCAAGATGTTTTTCATGACTCAAGATTAAGAGCTTTATAGAATTTACTCCTTTTTTATCTTGGCACAATATTTGATGCAGCTGACCACATTATTTTACTGTTGAAAACAGGATATTCCTGTCTGCCTCCTGGACGGCTCTATTTCGATTTAAGACATACAACAATAATTATACAAATGTCTTATTAGTCTTGACAATTCCGAGTTTTGCAAAGTACCATGTACAAGGAGTTCCTCAGGCCTAATGCTTTTCTGTTATCTAAGCATTTCCACATGGCCATGTCAGTAAAAGTGGGAATTTGTTTGTCAGATGTCTTTTGGCTCACTATCTTTTGTAAAGAAATTGAATGCTGGAACCAACACAGTTTTTGCAGCAAAACGTAGGTCATCTTAATCGGTGGTAAAGTCCAAATTAAAGGAGTTAACTCCTTTTCTAACGTCATAAGTGTCACCTCAATTTGTCTTTAATCTGCTACAAGGAAGTGAGGTAGACATTTTTGACTCATTCCTTTGTTATTCATGTCAAAAGTATACAGTTTATTTGAGTATTTCTGTGTCATGGGCTTGTTCTTTTTCTTTCTCAACACTGAAAAGCTTGTCCATGCTTTATTATTATCCTGTGCTGACTTTGACAGCTCTGTGAAGGAAGGTACTAGATCTAATCTCTTTATCAGTTTACCCCTTCTGCCTTTCATTTCAGGATTAGGTCTACATCTTAATGTTACAAAATTCCTCACTATTAAGCTCCAGTCTGCTCACTTAGATCCAGGTTCAGTTCTGTTAAAACCCAGGGTTTAAAATGGACCTTAAGACTTAATGGGTAGGACAGGGCATGACTGACAGGAGTAAGGCTCAAGAGGAGGTAGAAGAGCAGGATGTGTGTGACGAGGAGTGAGGAGACTACAAGGTTATGGGCAGTGGTGACAAGGCCAGCTAACTCTCTAGGTAACTCATAGCAGCATACATAGACAAGTTAATAGAGTGTTAATATATGGCTATTTTTTGTATTTTGATGATGTATGGAGTATCATGAGTAGCAGAGCTAACTATATTGCTATGATTGTATAAACTAAAAAGAGCAATCGATCAGGAGAAGCCCCCAATAGCTGTGAGTCTTCCTGTTTTTATTTACACTGATCACAACTGTATTATTTAATGCCTGTAGTAATAAGTGTCAGGGGTCGACATCCAGGCAGCATACCTGTCATAAAACTGTCCAAATGACCCCTAGTAGTTCACAATCGAGATGGGCACAGCAGCAAATCAGAGACAAACAGTTTTGAAAGGTCAGAGTGTTCTGTACAAATTTATTATAACACAAGCAAAATAAATGAAGTCATTAAATAATCCATCAAAAAAGAAAGCAATGCAATTCTGGAAGTTAAAAACAATAAATACTTTAAAATCCATTTGGAATGCTTTAAAGCTTCAGGTTAGTCTCTTTGGCAAAATAAGCACAGCTCTCTCTCAGTCTGCCTCTTTAACCCATCCTCGTGGGACCACTCCGCTAGAAACAAAGGCCACAGCTGCACTTGCCATCAACCGAGTCTCGTTCCGCCTGCTGTCTTCAGCTGGTTGTCCTTCTGTCATCCCATAGATTGTATCGCACTAACTGGATCTTAGGAGGTCCATCCAAGTTCTCGTCCTTACACTAAAGTTCAGCAGGAACACCCCTTGAGCGCCATTGCCCTCTCTTCTTTGCAGAAGCTCAACCACCCTGCCTTCTTTCTTCACCCGCACATGTTTGCACCACAGACCTTTCCTTTAACCACCCTCCATCTCCAACCTTTCTTCCTCTTCCTGCTTGGCTACTTCTTTTAAATATTGGCAGGCACAGGTGCTTAATTAAGAGCTATGGAGTGCCAACGAGTCAATCAGCCTCACCCAGCATCTTCACTAGAATTTGCGATCTGCTGACCACCTCATTAACACCTTGCAGCTGCACCGCCACTCCACAATACACCTGCACAATAGAACTTACCACAATGCTTTTTTATTCCTTTTCTTTTTTAAATTTGCACTGCTGTAGACCTCACCTCGTGACAGTAAGATGCATTGCATTTTTCATTATAAGCAGATGGCACATCTCAAACATTAGCACTGCTATTGAGAACAAGTAAAGCCAATTTCTGCTAGTCTAGCAGCTGCAATTAAAGGCACAGAGCTTTCAAATTAGCGTTCAGAATGAATCAAAAACATATGTACTCGATCAATGATGTCAAATATGATGTAACATATAAATGAATAAGAGGGGAAAGGTAAAAGGTTTTGCCATTTAATGGTGGCAAAATAAAAGGAAAGAAAATTTCAAATCATTTTTGGATCACAGACTTCCTCATCCTGTGATGCTTCGTCACTCACGTGTTTTTTTATTTAAGAATTCATGAAACTCTGTGCTCTTTGGAATCCCATTTGGGATTAAACGCTGACTTCTGGCATCTTTGTCTTTTAAACTCGAGGGGTGAAAGATATAGGACCTCTGGAGCCGAGCCGTTAGTGATGTCAGTGAACCTCATCATCCAGGCTGCGGGCAAAAGGAAAGAGACTGTTAGTGACCATGCATGGTCATGACTCCTTACCTTAGCAGAGTCTACTGAAAGCTACTTACTGCCATGCATGCAACAATTATTAAAGATACGGCAAAAAAGGACATGTGAAGAGGGGAGCGTTAAACTCACCAAAATGAAATACTTAAACAGCAAAAGTCAAGATTGTAAAGAGAAACTGCAGCAGAGTGCAGTGTACAGTAGATGTGAAAGTGAAACAGCAGCACAATTAAAATATACAAATAAATCTGAGGAGGAAGAAAGTCATAGATGTTAAGGAGATAGCACAAGAAAGAAAAACAAAGGAGCCAGTGAAACTCAACATCAACGTTATGAAATAATTACAACTGGATGCCTATTACAATCAAATGTGAACTCAAAATCTCATTCAATAAAGATCAAAGACGCTGAAAAAATTAGCAGAGTTTGCATTAGCAAATGAAAAACGTATTTCAGAGCACCATTTATTCATTGTTGTTAGGTAGAAAGTTTCACTTGAGAAATGAAAGACTGCTCAGACTATTTGATAAAATTAATGAAATATTAAAACATGGAGAGTAAAATCTTTTGGATAAAATCTGATTTATTCAACAGTTCTTTTGCCCCAATGGGTGGTAAAATTGCCATACCTTCTGGGGATGGAACATGCTGCTAAAAATCACAATCAGATGTTTCACAGAATCACATGCAGAAGATGGTCTGCATTGCCCTTAGTAATTCATTTAAATCAACTGATGCTTCTGCAAGATTTAAATACCAGACCAACAGTTCACAATTTATCATGAGCCAGGCCACCTAATACTATATATCAGAGGTCTCCAACCTTTTTTCCCCCTGAGAGCTACTTTTACAAATTGAAAATGGCCAAGAGCTACTCATGTTTTCTAATGTTTATTCTCATAGCTTACTTCAACCCAAGCAAACTGAATAAGCTTGTTTTGCCAGAACATTTACAAAATGTTGGTGTCCACAACTCACATTTTGCATTAAAACATGGAGTCAACACTGCATTGAGTCAACAAGAGAGGTGTGTGGTGGAGTGTAGCCCCTTAGGTTCACTCTTATGGAGTCATTTCAATGTTCATCTGTCAGTCTTGTTCTGAACTTTGATTTCATGACATTCATGTTAGAAAAGGCAGACTCACAGAGGTATGGAGACCCAAACAAAGCAGACATTTTCAGAGCTGCTTTGTGAAGATTCTTATAGTTATCTGGCTCTACTAAGCTCCAGAAGTGCTGAGAATGCTGTTGAGACTTTAACTGCACATTATTTTGAAGGTTTACTAATATATAAAATCCAATGTCTGTCTGTCTGTATGTCTGTCTGCTTTTCTTGAGAGAACTACTTAACGGATTTAGATTGGTTATTTTCTATAATTTGATGAACATTCCGGTTGATTTTGTGACTTCTCTCATTTTGCTATGTATCATAGTTCGCTTGCGGTACCAATTTATTTGCATGAATCCGAGAAACATGCAGCGGGCCGAGGGGAGGGGCCATCCTCACTCACTTGCCAGCTTGGGGGCGTGTTCCTTAACTCCGCTTAGCTAGCGAACGAGAGAACAATTGAACTCAACTTTTGTTTGATATTTAAAATAAAGTGTTACATAGGTCTTGATGAATTTGAGTCCAGATATTCTCTTAAGTGTATGCCACATTGAAAATATAGATTGCAGTTCAGATTGTGGATCGTGATATTTTTTGGAAAGATCGCCCACCCCTAATTCAAGTTTTCAAGTTTATGTTTAACCCTTTGGCAAGCTACTTGGAAAGGGGTTGTGAGCTACTGGTTGCTCGCGAGCGATGTGTTGGAGACCCCTGCTATATATACTTTATATACTATGACCAGCTGCGGTAATGACAGCTCAGGACTGCGGCAGGAAATTTTGGGTCACTAACTGGGTCGTCTCTTTTATTCTTCCTAAGACAGTCTGTTCAGCAGGAGTTAAAAACAAAGGAACATAGGTAGTTTCCGTTTGCCTTTAGCAGAGCTCCATCTCACAAATTGCTCTGGCCAAAAGTGACGCCTCCTACCAGAACGCCTGGGGTTTTATGGTGGCAGGATCAGAAGAGTCGGGGCTAAATGCCTTCACTATGTGGTTTCTCAGCACTGTGTGGAAAGAAGGAGATGAGAGCATTAGCGGCAGCACCCCCTCTCACCTGGGTCGGATATTACGTACCAATACTGAGCCTGCAAAGTGTGCATCATATACTGTATATAATATATATTGTTGCTGTAATTTCATGTTATTTTAGACTTGTAACTGTAGTTTATTAATGTATTCTACTAATGTATTCTACTGATTAATTGATGTTCATTTCTCACATTTCTTCAGCAATGATTTATACATCTTTATTATTTCCACCTGCCGGTTTTAATAACTGCTTTACTGAAACAAGTAAGGAAGGAAGGAAGGAAGGAAGGAAGGAAATGAGATAAAATGTATACTTAACTATGCTGACATCTTTCTATTTTGGGGGTATCTGCTGTAAACATAGCTCAGCCTGGTACCTGGCAAAGACCAATCATAAAAATGTCATGGGTCACCCTATTGTTGCTAACTAATCATAATTTTAAATCATTGTGTTAGACCCTATAAAACTATCTTGTATCTTTTATAAGTTTTGAAGTGATTTTGTTCTTTTGAACTCAGAGCTTCCTTCTTAAGAATTAATGAACTGATTGCTCTGACTTAAATTCCTTTACTTGCCCTGCCACAAGGGAATGCTAACACCTGATAGTGAATTATTAGCCATTCGGTGTTAATTACAAATTAATTAGAATGAACTAGAAACACAGATTCACTCCTGAAAGCTGCATTTTAAACATTATCTAACACCCTAAGATTTGCTGTTATCATTAACTCTTTGTGAGGCACTGTGACATATTGTCCAAAGAACTGCTAAAAATGTATGAAAACAGTGTTGAATGTATCTGGACGTATTACAGGACTTGGGATGGTGATTTCTTTAGAAAGGAGTTATAATGGTAATAAAAATCATTGCATTTCCTCTTTTACAGAGATGAGTTTCAGAATGATGTTTGAAGCCCTTCTGTTCTTGGCTCTCTTGCACTTCTCTGCCTGTCAGCCACAAGGTGAGTATGAATACCAACATTGATACAGCCCAGTGTGCTATAGCCAGTAGTCACTAGTGATACAGTATACTGAAAGTCATCTGTTGTTTGATGAATAAGTAAAGCCAGGCTGTATTGTGCATAACACACAGAAAAGGTGTTTCATAATTTTTTAGATTTATAATAGACTTTGTGTTTTCTAAAATATTTGGAAGTAATAATAATGCTGCACACATAATGATACAATAACACTTCATAAAATACTAGCATAATGAGGAGTTGTTCCAGTTTTATTGGGGTCTTTATTTTGCTTTGTTTTTTTCAGCAAGGTTCATACATTAACTCTTTCTTACAGTCTGAAGTGAAACCTTAATGTTTCTGTTTTGATCATGTGATTTCAGCCCATTAGACTTTCAAAGTATATAAATGGTATATCAATAATATTGATTCACTATTTTGTCATGGAAGGGTCCAATAGTGACCTGTCCTCCCTGTAGGACTTTTTGTGTAGACCTGAGTGTCTCAGACCTTTGATTTCTGCTCTATTAAGTCACGCTTACCAGCCTTTTTCGGAGATGCAACTGCAGTCCACAGCTCTACTTGTGGTCACCATCAGGATAAACTACAGTTGACTGGATCTGTGGTTAGAATACTTCCTCACATCTCCTATTTCTAGACCACAGATGGTTTAGAAAATGTTCAAGGCAAAGAAGACAAGCTAGTTCAAAAGTTTATTCACTCAATATATAATAAAATTCTCTGAACTTTGGTTCATAATGAGTTCAAAGCAGAAGCAAAGAAAATAGATGTGACAGTTAGTAACAGTACAGCCAGGATGGATAGCAACTTTTCTTGCTAGAAGTCTAGGCACCCAATTTGCATAATTAGCAGGTGGCATGTTCAGTTTTGTTTTGCACTTCTGAGCTGACAGGTGTTTGATCTGGCATTGTCTCTAGGTGGACTCAATAGAAAGAGAGAGGTATGCAACTGCAGGTGTACCCTGTATTTATGTTGCCATTCCTCTTCCATACTGTTCTCCCAGGACCAAAAGGGCGTCATAGATTAGGGTCCATTTCCCTTCTTGTGTTCTGCCCTCATGTCTCTAGGCCAGACCTGACTAGGCACAGCCTATGTTCTTGAACCTTCTACCAATCAGCATTTCAGCTGTGGCCTTGAGCTTGGATAAAACTTTTCATTTTGTCTCGCAGCCCTCAACCTGTGGTTAATGTGTAAGTTTAGACAACTGCAGGTTCCTCTTTTAACTGGTTCTGGCCTGTTGTGCAATGCATAAAGTAGGCAAGTTCTTATTATATATTGTCTAAAAAATCACATGCAGATTTTCTTTTAAACCTTTAAGTTTTCATTTGTTCATACTTGTTCACTGTGCAAATAACAGTAAAATAGCCTATTACAATGTGAAAACAAATAGACCAAACAGCAAAGTCCATCCTCATATCTTTCAGCTAGCAAGGCAATATAATTTACTTACTGCAGAATGTCAAGAGGCCTATATATTGAAATTTCTAGTGCTTTATTGATAGCTTACACTGCTTAAGCTCAATTTGCCTTTAACACTTTGTAAAATAAAGAAATCTCTCTGAAATATTCAGCTCTGAGAGAGCATAATTTAATTTTAATGGCTACAAAGGTTATAATCTGGCGCACATTCACTCCACAGCCCCAAACACAACTATAGGCAGTCCCTGGATTACGTACAAGATAGGGACTGTAGGTTTGTACTTAAGTTGAATTTGTATGTAAGTCGGAACAGGTACATAAATTTAATAAATGCAATTGTTGACCGACTGTAAACAAGTGCTCTGCCAATGAATGATGGAGTTTCACCTCTCTCTGACCTTTCTATTATTTCTACTTTATTTTCAATGGTGATGGTTTTTCTCTTTTTTGCTGTATCACCAGCACTTGCATCAGATTTGTGTTTCAGAGACATTCTTGAAGGGTGAAGACAAAAGGTTAAGATGAGCTCTTCTGCACAGCACTGTACACATTATGACAGAAGGATGGCACCCGTCAACACGTCTGGTGTACTGACAAGAGACAACTTCCTGCTATGTGCATAACAGTACAAGCGAGCAGGCAGTCACGTCCACTACAGTATACTGCCTGCAGCGTCTGCCCACCGAGAATGAACATGGTGCGGCCAAAGGCATGTAGTGAATCACCCACCACCGCCCCCATTCAACAGGCAGCCACCCGAAGCACACTACAGTGCTACCCCCGTTCACCCTCAATGGCCTCCGTTCAGCCACAACTGGGTCACCTCGTGCAGCATTACCAGCTGCCCACCGAGAATGAACGGCGCAGCTGTGTGTAGTGGGCAGGCAGTGAAATGCCCCCCTCCGCTCCATCCAGCCTGTGTCCAGTCAGGAGCAGTAGCTGTGGCGGCGTAGTGGGCGGACAGCGAACCGCCCCATCAAGCCTCTGTCCTGCACACGAGCGATAGCTGTGGCCTCGGTGACTATGGACCACGGGTCACTGCTTGCTGCTGGGAGCCGCCCGAGGGACACTGCACTGCGCGAGCAGCGAAATCGCCCCCCTCCAGCCACTGCTTGCAGCGTCCCCAGGCCAAAGATGACAGAGCGGCAGTTAATGAGGCATTCGTAAGTCGTAGGTCGGATGTCCGTAACCTGGGGACTACCTGTACTCTATGACAGAGAAGGAATGCTCGGCCATCATTTGGGCAATAGAGAAGTGGTGTCATTTCCTAGAGGAAGTAGTGTTATACACAGACCCATGTCTAGGGATATTCAACTGGCCAAAGAATTCTTTGCAAGTAATCAGGTGGCCTCTCCATTTAAAGCAATTCATTTTTGAGGTAAACTATCCAAACGGTTGTGGGAATTGTGGAAACTTTGTACTGGAAGCTTTATCTTGGATAATAGTGATGAATCATCATACGTGGTACTGAAAGGGTTTTGAAATCATTAATCACAGGACATTGCGAAAGCTCATGTGAAAAATATCAGGAGATGAGGGGATTCTCTGTATCCAGCAGGGGGCATTAGCTCCCTGAGAATGAGTTCTTTTGTAATTGCGGCGTGTTACATAACCCGAAAACTATATAGATATGATATAAAAAGGCAGTACCCCTCCCTTAGTGATACGGCGGTAAGAAATCACATAGGAGAAATAACAGCTTTGTTTAATGACGGCTTACGATGCATAACAGACAAAGGAAGCCAATGGCAAAAGCTCAGTTCAAGAGTGGGGGCCTGCCGTTGCAGTGGAAGGATTTTCAGGATTGAATGACATTATCTCCCTTCCGTCCAACGGCTTCAAAGGTGTGCCGGGCAATGTTCCAAGGCTTTATAATGTTTCTTCATGTGCAGACCCCCACTTAGGTGAATCATGCAATTCCAAACAAGGCAAAAGAGGATACAGTTTCATGCTGACTTTGACTGACAGAAATAGTATACAACAGTCCTCAGTCTGACTGCCCATTTCCCAGATGTCCCTCACTGTCTTGTCTTATAATGCTTGCCTTGCAGCTCTTATATGGTGGACCCTTTTGCTAAATCTGGCTCTATGTCAACTGTGCATGTGAGTAGAAAAAGGCAGATTTATAAGATATAGTAACATATTAAACATATACTCTTATTACATGGCCAAACAAGAATAATAAACACATCTGCTTCCAGGAACTTCAGAGTTATTATATCCAAGCCAGGGGGTCCCCAATCCATGAATTCTTTGGATTCAAAAGTCCTATCGGTGTTCAGTTAGAAAGGTGAAGGGAGGGGGGGGGGTCGTAGGGCAGTTTTATACACAATTTACATTACATTTCTATTATTATTAAGTTATAATATCATAATAGAAATTATACAACTTACCATAATGCAGAATCAATGGGAGCCCTGAGCTTGTTTTCCTGCAACCAGACGATCCCATCTGGGGAGGATGGAAGACAGTGATACACGAAATGTGTTGCTTATGTTCAGTCTACTCCGTAATCTCATTTTGGTTGCTGTCACTCACTGCCTCACACAGATAGGATGTTGGAAATAGAAGCAGACTTTTGTGCCAACCTCAGGATATTCGGCCTTGACTTTAATCCAAAATGTATGGAGATTTGAAGTTGTCTCAAACATACTTTTAAGGCCACCATCATTTGCAACCTCAAGCAGTTGATCTTCTTCAATCACAGACAAAGTTGCTTCTCCTGGCTTATTCACAAATGGGTCATGGATCCATTCCTTCCCATTTCGGGGGTCTTTTGTGGTTGGGAATATTGCTCAAACTCTATTGAAATCTGAGATAGGTGATCATACACCAGCTGGGAGAAAGAAGGCCCTGGCTTGGCATCTTTAACAACCTGTGCTAACGTTTGAAACATATCAAAAATCCCAATGTTCACTCGTCAGCCCCATAAATCAAGTTTGGCTTTGAATGCAGCCACTTTATCTGCCAACTTGAATAATGGGTATCTTCTACCTCTGCCCCACGTGCTGCTGCTGCACCGCTGCCCCAGATTTTCCTCCTCAGGCTCCTCCAGCACTCCTCCAGCCTGGCTGGATACTGAGTCTGCAGAGTGGATAAAGGTGGGGTGTTCAATAGTTCCAGTATGCCTGTTCATATTGTGGGGTTTATGAACTCTTTTGGGATCCCCCCACCCAATGGGAACGTCACGCTGAAGTGTGTCCCGAAGCGCGATTGCCACGTCTGTGTAAGATTGTTTGTCCTTTGCTGGGGCAGGGCAACAGCAGGCTCACAGTGCTGCAGTGAAGCGCCACAGAAGCGTATCCTAAAAGATTGTGGGCGCGCTATAAGTCCCTGTCTTACACCCCAAAACATGAGACTGAGTCTCAGTACTTTAGCAAAGTACTGTTTAGCAAAGTACAAAGTTTCAAGTTTATTCAGCTTGAAACAGAAACAGCAGCAGTCAGGCAGGGTTATGACCAGGTTAGTGGCCAAGTAATCATGTTCCTTGCATTTACATTGTTCCTTGCATCACCCATTGAGATCTTTTCTGTTTGTCTTCCACAGACGTGGTGATTGCACTTCAGGACGCTCTTCGGCGTGTTGTCCTGTTGACGGAGGTCCCAAGAGAGTTTAGAAACCTCACATTTTCTTGAATGAGTGCCCCATTAATAGGAATGTTTTTTGAATGAGCATCACTGAACCACATAAAACTTGCTTTTTTGGCATCTTCAAATGCAGCAGTTTGCATACATTTGCAACCTGAGATTTTTCTTCTTTTTTTGCATATAACAAAGACATATGCATTACATTTGTCACTCCAACAGATTACCCATCACAAACATTAACATTGTTATTGTTTTTTCGTGTCTGCCGTTTCTGTAGGAGGGTGACAATGAGTTAAATTCCAATGGATGTTTTTCAAATGTTGACGAGCAATAAGCAAAAAGTATCACTGAAAACCACAGAAAACAAAAACAGCAAAAAAAAAAAACAGTACGAGGACAGTTCGAAGAAAGAACATTTTTTTTACAATGTTTCTGTTTGGGGATTGTTGTGCACAACAGAGCTGCGACCACAGATCTAACTGCTCTGTGGATGATTCATTCAAGCATTTCAAGATCACTATGAAAGTATCTGCTGAATGTACTTCGTAGTAACGAGATTTCTATAGACTCGTGTCATATGGGGAACCTGTTGGGACCATAAAAATACTTTATTGTAATACTCTCTCACATCATTCTCTCTCTTCTTTCTGTGCCGCTGAAAGGCCCGCCGGCCTAGCGTTCTGAAAGTGTCCTCATTGAAGGGGGCAGCCATTTTTCTGTAGCCCTTCACTGAGTGAGTCTCTGTTGCCGGCAGTTCTCTCTGCAATAAACTGTTCAGGCACCAGGTGAAATGATCGGGGTGGATATGATGGGTTCACCAACAGCAAGCAAGCCCAGGAAGGCATGCTTAATGGTGGTGGTATTTTACTCTACAATATAAGTAGAGTATTTAGTGCTACCCAATGCAAAGACCAAAAATATTTCTGGAATTGTACAAATGAAAAATATTGTCTTGGATAATGGTCCACATTTAATAAGCTAGGTGATGAATAAATATTTGGTGATGTGGGACTGCAGGCACAAAATAAGCTCACCGATGACTAAACCGGACCCTGCAAATGGTGATTGTCTTCCATATTTGGGGCCTTCACCAAACCTTTGTTCCAGCTGTTGCTGGAGATATGCAGTACAGGAGTTACCACTGTGCTGTTGGGTTTTGGTCAGCAAAAACATAAATCCTCAGAGTGCATCATTTCTCCTTCAGCTCCAGACAGATGTTCATTGTACAATATACAAATGTTAGAACTGCTTCAGAATCAGGTAGGAGAGAATTAAGAGTTCCCATGCCAAACAAACATGGTTTTGCAATAAGTATCTCTGTTTAGCTTGGTATAATATTGGGGACCGGTTGTGAGTAGCCAACGCAACAAATAAATAAACTGCAATGCTAGTGGATAGGGTCTGTTTCCAGTATTAACTAATTAGGGCTTGTAAATTCTGAAGTCTCCTAGGGCACTGGACAAGAAACCAAAATTTATACCATTTATAAGGCCAATATCAAGCTTTATTTTGCACCTAATACATGTCCAGTGAAAGGAGATATGAAACTTTTGTTATTATTATAATTTTGTGTTAAAGAAATGTCATATGTCTGACGTAATTTGCTGTGCCCTTTTAAAAACACTACCCAGCAAAATGTGGGTGGCTGAAGAAGGCCTGATTGGTAGACAAATGTTTAGAACAGACTCTTGGAAAGCAGAAAGAAGGTTCATTTATTTGGTTTTGTGAGATGTTTGTTAAAAGGAAGAAGAAAAGCATTCAGTGAAGAATTATATTCAGAAATAAATTGCTGGAATAGTGACCACCAACCTTCAAACTGATATAATAAATTCAGGTGGAGCTGGACCAGGCCAAAGAGAAGCCCACGTAACACCTGGCTGAGGCAGGAAGATTGACATTTCCGGAGGGTGGGACTGGACCGTGTGTCTGTGTTGGGGATTGTCAACCAGGATCCCAAGCTGTTTCGTCATATGGTTGGTATGGAAATGCACTGTACCAGTGCATGCTTCTCAACCTGACCTGACTTGGAGTTTATGATTTGACCTGAAAGATGTAAACCTCTGCAACCTTCCGTATAGTATGCAATAAGAGGATTTAAAGCAAAATCATTCACTTTTCTTTCTCGGGAAGTACTGAACATGTATCTTTTACTCCAATAAGACATCACTTCATTTTTATTCCATTCTTTTTACCATGAAACATTTACAACCATATTGAGTTAGAGCATCTTCAAAATGGCAGGTCTCTTGGGGTGTTCCTAGTATGCACTGGTTAGTTCCTGACAAAAGTGGTTCAAAGTAGGAAAACCAGTGAACTGGCAACATAGGCATTACAGGCTATTTGATGATTGTTGGGAGTGAATGCTAGTTTGTCTTATCCGATCTCACAGAAGAGCTACTGTAGAACAGATTGCTGAAAAACTAAATACTGGCCATGAGAGAAAAAGGTCAGAGCACACAGTGTATTGCAGCTTGCTGTATACAGGGCTGTGTAGCTATAGACTAGTCAGAGCTGCCATGCTGACCTCTGTCCACTTCTGAAATCACCTACAATGGGCACGTGAACATCAGACCTGGACCATGAAGCAAATAAAGGGGGTGGCCTGATCTGGTGAATTGTGTTTTCTTTCAGATCTTTTAGATGTGGATGACCAGGTGCTTGTATATCATTTACCTGGGGAAGAGATGGCAGCAGGATGCACTATGGCAAGAAGGCAAGGTCACAAAGGAATTGTGATGCTCTAAGTCAGTGAAAGGCAACCTGTTTTGAGTTGCGGTGCACTAAGTCCAAAAATTTTCTTTCGCGGTGCACCTGAGGGACTGCCCATAAATATCGCAGCGCACCTGAGGGACTGCCCATAAATAAAGTCGTGACGACACAATCTATGGACAATCGTCAATAAAAACAGTTAATTTTACAAGTTTGAAAGACATTTTATTAATAAAGGAATCAAAGGATAAATCTTAAATTCAATTAATGTGAACGTTGAGATTGTTTTTCAGCACATATGAGATTGATGTGAGGATCAATTTTCGAAAGACAGACACGCATTTCCTTGTCGATCATTTGAAGTCTCTCGCGTTTCTTAGACTTCATTTCCGTAATCCGTACAGTGAGCGAGATCTTCTAATAACGAGACTTTTTAAGTCTCACGAGATGTGTTTTTGACACCACTGGTGTTGATATTATGATGAATGGTGAACAGCGAAAATTTTAACTTGCATTCAAAATAAATACATTCGTTTATTCAACAATCTGATTAACTGTCATCTGTTTTTCCAACATAAAATATATTTTTTTAAACATTATCTTTTTAATCAACCAAAAGTTCAAAAACACTAGCAGTTTTAAATATTTTACAAAAGTTTTCGCGGCGCCCCCAGAAAATTCCACGGCGCACTGGTTGCCCGACAGTGCACAAAGTAATGTTCCGCTGGTAATTCTTGGGTCCTGGCATTCATGTTGGTTATACTTTGACTTGTACCACCTAAAGATTGTTGAAGACCACATCTACCCCTTTATGGCAACAGTATTCCCTGATGGAAGTGCCCTCTTTCAGCAGGATAATGTGCCCTGCCACACTGCAGAAATTGACAAAAAACTAACCCAAGAGCTCAAGGCATTGACTGGGTATTGAAATTCCCAAGATCTCAATCCAATCAGGCATCTGTGGGCTGTGCTGGAATAAGAAGTCTAATCCATGAAGGCTCTACCTATCAATTTATAGCATTTAAAGGATCTGCTAAAGTCTTAGTGCCAGAAACCACAGGACACCTTCAGATGTCTTGTGAAATCCATACCTTGATGGGTCAGAGCTGTTTTGGCAGCACGAGAGGAACCTACACAATGTTAGGCATTTGGTTTCAATGTTGTGGCTGATTAGTGCAAAAAAGTAATAATCGGACAAACTAGGGACTACAGCGATCCCTCCTCTATCGCGGGGGTTGCATTCCAGAACCCCCCCGCGAAAGGTGAAAATCTGTGAAGTAAAAACCATACCGTATGTGTATATGGTTATTTTTATATTTTTTAAGCCCTTATAAACTCTCCCACACTCTTATAAACATTTCCCGCACAGTTATACAGCATAAACCCTTTGTATTCTCTTAGATATTAGGTAAGACTCGTTGAAATTATGTATGTAAACACACTGTTTACATACAGTAAAACCTAAATATTATTTTAAAGATATCGAGTGTCTCTGATATCACATATGTTAGAGCCATTATGATAGACAGGCCACCAGCAATAAATATGTACGATGCAAGAAAATTCTATACAGTAAAATGTGTGTACAGTGACACTAAACGTACTTAGTACATGTACGTAGAAAATTAATTATGGTTACTCTATTACTCAACTATGAAACGACGAATTGTCTGATAATGATGAGTTTAATTTTACTGCACAACAAAGGAGAGCGTTACAGCTCTTCTAAAGGAGCCTCTTCAGGTGACTGTGTAGCACCGCCATTGTTCTTCTTCTGGCAGTGTTCAATCCAAATCCGGACTACCGCCTTATTACGTCCACTTACAACTCGTTTTGCGCCCTGGTTAAAGGACACTGTGGCCATAGATCTTATATTCTTTTCCTCTTTTTTAAATAAATAGAATCATGGACTCATTGATGCCGTAATGGCGTCCTACAGCATTGTAGCTGTTCCCTTCCTTCAACATATCCAAAACTTTTACCTTTTCGGCAATCGTTAGCATCTTCCGTTGGCGTTTGGGCACGGCACCTGAAGCAGCAGGAGAAGATCATTTTGGAGCCATAACGAAGGGCTTGACTATGCACAAACATAAACACAAAAGAGCACAAAAGTTAACTCTTTACACAGCGAAACACATTGATGCTGAATGAGCGAGACGAGACTTCCTGGTTAATGCAGCGGAATCGAATTTGGCGCTCCATCGCTGAGCCACTCAGCACACAGGAACTTAACTGCGTGCTCTGATTAGGTAGCTTCTCAGCCATCCGCCAATAGCATCCCTTGTCTGAAATCAACTGGGCAAACCAACTGAGGAAGCATGTACCAGAAGTAAAAAGACTCATTGTCCACAGAAACCCGCGAAGCAGCGCAAAGTCTGCGTTAACTGTATAGTTAGATATGCTTACATATGAAATCCGCGATAGAGTGCAGCCATGAAAGTTGAAGCGCGATATAGCGAGGGAATACTGTATTACAGTTCTTGAGTATTTTACAATGTGGTTGAAATCTATGAGTGAGGTGGCAGCAGCATATGTTTACCTTAAGCAGAGGTGATTTGGCTTAATCCAAGTAAATACCAAGCATTAATTCTTGAATTATCTGAATCCAGTTATTCCAAAACAGAATTTGAAAAGACAGAGTGTATTCCAGCAGCATCAGACATGCCCCTGTAACTACAATTGCTGTCATAAATGTCTTTCAAATAACAGCTGGCTGTTGTTTCATCTATACATATATCTAACCATTGTCCTCCAGGTGTACATAAGACATGATTGTTTGCTAAACTGCTCCTAAAAGTACCTATCTCTCCGAAGGATCTTGAAAAGAATGCTCAGTTATCAAAATTTTAAGGGAGTAGCATGAGTTTACAGTATTCATTCATATTACTAAACAAGAATGGTAAACCGGATATGGACGCAGGGACCTGCCCGTGGACGCAAAAGACATAGTGCGTAAGCGCCACACAAAGCCCCCCCCCCCCCATAGTGAAACGGGAGAGACTACGCACGTGCGCAGGCGCCACACAAAGCCCCCCTCCCCCGCACCAGAGCAAAACAGGAGAAACTACGAACCGTCAGAGTAGGAAACAAAGTAAAACGTCATAAAGAGGATAAAGAACAGGGACAAACACATGGAAAGCAGGTTACAGAACAAAGCCCCCCTCCCCAGAGTATAACGAGAGAGACTACAAACCGTCTGACATGCCGCAAGCGGGATAAAGCGAGGTCAGAAATAAAACACAGAGTAGGAAACAAAGTAAAACTTCATAAAAGGATTAAAGAACGGGGAGGAACGCATGAAGAGCGGGTTACAGATGATGAAAACTGGAATGCAACAGCTACAAACAAACCTAGGCACTAAACACATGCACACCGAGATACAGAATATAAAGGCAGAAACAACGAGAGTTAAACGTCCACACCACACAGCGGAGGCGGACCCTGAAGGTTCAGGCGCCTACATCGGGCGTCACAACGCGCAAATAAGTACAAAAGGCAAACGCGCCTATACAGCATGGTAAGAACCGACATAATACGGAAGGCGCAGGCGTCGCTGCCATATTGTGAGTGGCACTAATGCGTAGGTCTAATGAACGTGGACTCCTACAACGCGCGTCTCAAACTACATAAGCAAAGCAGACACGACTAAACGATATACGAAGTGAAACAGGAAACACTACAGAGTCCGCAGTGCTCCACAATGCACCGCATAATAGTTCGGAAAGAGCTTCGTATTAACAGTGGAGAGACCCACAGTGACACGGCCGAACGCTCCATATTAACCATACGTCATCCTCACACGTCCAAACTATACGGCATAGCTGAATCACATTACAGTGATGCATTATTAACAGTACGATAAACATCACAGTATCGCAAACAAATGAAAATTATTACTCGAAAAAGGGAAAATATAATCACCACGGACCAGGTGTCATTGTAACAAAAGCAAAATAAAGCGAGATCAGAAATGAAAGACAGAGTAGAAAGCAAAGTAAAACGTCATAAACAGGTTAAATGAGTGGGCCAAACACATGGACAGCAGGTTACAGATAATGAGGACCGGAATTCAAAAGCTTCAAAAACAAGAGCTCGACTGACCGAAATACAAACTCAAACGGGAAACGCTACGGGGTCTGCAGTACTCCACTATGCACCGCATAATAGTACGGACGGGGCTCCGTATTAACAGTGGAGGGCCCCAGAGTGACACGGGCGAACGCTCCGTATTAAACGTGCGTCATCCTCACACGTGGCTGCCCAGCAGGCACGGGTTCAAAACGCTGGGGGTAGGCGAGCGAAGCGAGCAGGGGGCAAAGCCCCCTTGTTTTAAAGATCATATAAAACACATAGTTTCAGAAAATGACACAAATATGTTAAAACAATTCAGAACATAATGTGCATGTCAGCACAATTTTGTGTCTCAATTTTGCTGTTTCACTGAGAATTGAAATAAGGAAAACATTTTATGAGGTAGTTTTGGACTTCCTAATTTCTGAAAACACTGGACTGTTAGAATTTTCCTTTAGTTAGAAGGTGCAAGTCTTTTTTAGCCTACCAATCTACAGTAAACTGCAGATTTACTAGGAAATTAGAAACTTAAAATCTAGTTTACAGAAAAAGCTTATATCATGTTTTCCTATGTTTTAAGTAAAATTTATCATCTTCTCATAAGGGCAAAAACATTCTTTTGCTTGTAGGTAAACTCCCATTCCTTTGTGTTTGAGGTTTACAATACAATTTTATGCACACTTTTTCTTTTTTTTTTAAATATTTTTATTTTATTAATTTTCATTGTAATCATTCCATACAAACAGATCAATTTATAACCCAACAAATTTGAAAACAAATCAAACCCCACCCCTGAGAAGGAGAGCTTAGCTAAAGGAAAATTTCTTTAAGCTTTTTAATAAGGCAACATTAGACAAAAGAAGGGGAGAAGTAAATATCTATATAAATAAGAGATGGAGAAGGGAGTTAAATGCAATAATAGTTATTTCTCTTATTCTAAAATAATATTGATTAAATCCTGCCATGTTTTGAAAAAATTTTGTACAGATCCTCTAACTGAAAATTTGATTTTTTCCAATTTCAAATAATATAAAACATCGGTTTCCCACTGACTTATAAGAGGAGAATTGGGATTCTTCCAATTTAACAAAATAAGTCTGCGTGCCAAGAGTGTAGTGAATGCAATCGCCGTTTGCTTGTCCTTCACCAATTCCAGTCCATCTGGAAGGACACCAAACACAGCTGTTAGTGGGTTAGGAGGGATTGTGATACTAAGGCTGTCTGAGAGGCACTTAAAAATTTTTGTCCAAAATGATGTTAGTTTGGTGCAGGCCCAAAACATGTGACCCAGTGAGGCAGGAGCTTGGTTGCAGCGCTCGCAGGTTGGATCCTGGCCTGGAAACATTTTGGACAGTTTTAAGCGAGACAGATGAGCTCGATATATAATTTTTAGTTGAATAATTCTATGCTTTGCGCATATAGAACTCGAGTGAATTCTCTGCTTTGCTACCTTCCACTCCTTTTCTGATATATTGATTAAGAGATCTTCTTCCCAATGTCCTCTTGGATCTTTGAAAGGTAGGGACTCTAATAAGATTTCATATATTGCGGAAATAGTGTTTGTTTCCTCGGAATTGAGCAGTATTTTTTCCAGCATTGTGGAGGGTGCAAGGTGGGGGAAATCGGGCAATTTCTGTTTAACAAAATTTCTAATTTGAAGATAGTAAAAGAAATGTGTAGCTGGGAGGTTAAATTTTGAACGTAATTGTTCAAAAGATGTAACTATGTTGTCTATATAAAGATCTCTGAGCATTTTAATCCCAAAACTTTTCCAGGTATTAAAAACTGGATATACTTGTGAAGGTTGAAAGAGGTGGTTCTCTTGCAGAGGTGCCACTGATAAAAGATTTTCCATCTTAAAATGCTTCCTAATTTGGTTCCATATTCTGAGTGAGTAAAGCACAATTGGGTTATTAGTATATTTGCGATAACTTTCATTTATTGGAGAGCAGAGCAGGGAATATAAAAAAGTACTACAGGATTTTACTTCTATTGCAGACCAAGCCTGTGTATGGGCATTTATTTGTGTCCAGGTTTTTATGGCTAGTATGTTTGCTGCCCAGTAATAAAACTGAAAATTAGGTAAAGCCATGCCACCTTCTGCCTGAGGTCTTTGTAGGGTCGCTCTTCGGATACGTGTGTGTTTTGAGTTCCAAATGAATGAGGTTATTATTGAATCTAACTGTTTAAAAAACGATTTATTGATATATATTGAAATGTTTTGAAATAAAAAGAGAAGTTTAGGAAGGATATTCATCTTAACAATGTTAATTCTTCCGGCTAGAGTGAGATGAAGGGTTGACCATCTATGCAAGTCTTGCTTAATTTTTTCCATACAGACGCCAAAATTTTGTTGATAAAGAGCTTTATGTTTACTTGTGATATTTACCCCTAAGTATTTAAACTGATCTGCTATGGTAAAAGGTAGGGTGTCTAATTTAATATTATATGCTTGTGAGTTCACTGGAAAGAGTATACTTTTATTCAGATTAATTCTAAGACCAGATATCTTTTGAAATTCTGTTAGTGCTGTTAAAACAGCAGGGACAGTGTTTTCTGGGTCCGATATATATAAGACCATATCATCTGCATATAGAGAAATTTTCTGTTCCAGTCCTTCTCTGACAATCCCCTTTATCTGATAAGAATTTCGGCAGTGAACCGCCAGTGGTTCAATAGCAATTGCAAACAACAGTGGCGACAAGGGACATCCTTGTCTGGTACCACGTTCTAGTCTAAAGTAGTCTGAGCAAATGTTATTAATACAAACTGAAGCTTCTGGACTGGTATACAGTAGTTTGATCCAAGCACAAATATTCGGGCCAAACCCAAATTTCTCCAATGCAGTGAAAAGGTAATTCCATTCGATCATGTCAAATGCCTTTTCTGCGTCTAATGATAGTAATATCTCTGGGGTGTTTGATTTTGCTGGTGAATATATAACATTAAACAAGCGTCGGAGATTTGAAGATAGATGTCGGCCTTTAATAAATCCGGTTTGATCTTGTGATATTACCGAGGGCAGCACTTTCTCCATCCTTCTAGCTAGGATTTTTGAAAGTATCTTAACATCATTATTCAGGAGTGAAATTGGTCTATATGATGCACATTGTAACAAGTCCTTATTTTGTTTAGGAAAGACGGTGATTAATGCTTGTCGAAATGTTTGAGGTAGTATTTGGTGGTCTTTAGCTTCTGTAAATGTTACCAATAAGAGTGGAGCTAGCTGAGTGGAGAATTTCTTATAAAACTCTACGGGGTAACCATCAGGGCCTGATGATTTCCCGCTTTGTAGTGACTTTATAGCGTCTAGTAATTCTGTTAGCGTTAGAGGTTTATCCAGTTCCTCAGCACTTAAAGCATCTATTTGTGGTATTTGTGAATTATCCAGAAATGCATTAGATTGCGTGTTGTCTTCTTTGGGCTCAGTGGAATATAAAGACTTATAGTAATCTGTAAATGTGTGCATTATTTTATTATGGTCGATGATTTCTTCTCCATTCTTGTTGGTGATTACTGGTATTGCATTGTGAACTTCTTGTTTATGAATTTGTTGAGCTAAAAGCTTATTAGCTTTTTCTCCGTGTTCATAGTAATGCTGTCTAGACTTATAAATAAGTTGTTCAGTTTCTTTAGTTGTTAAGATGTTAAGTTCTGTATGCAGGGCCTGCCTTTTCCTGTGAAGAGCTTCACTTGGACGCCTGGCTTGTTCTTCATCTATTCTAGTAATTTCATTTCTTAGCTCTGACACTTTCTTGGTTTCTAATTTATTTCTATGGGAAAGATATGAAATAATCTGGCCTCTTAAGAAGGCCTTTAGAGTTTCCCAGAGTGTTCCTGCAGAAACCTCTGTGGACGTGTTTGTCTCTAGGAAGAAGCTGATTTGTTTGGATATAAATTCTGTGCAGTTCTCGTCTGCCAATAAAAGAGGGTTAAGACGCCATCTGCGAGGTGAGTTTGAGGGGCTTAATGATTTTAGCTCCAAGACTAGAGGGGCATGGTCAGAGATAACAATTGTGTCATATTTGCATGATTTAATTGTAGGCAGGAAATTATTATCTATAAAAAAATAATCAATTCTTGAGTAGCTATAATGCACTGGTGAGTAGAACGAATATGTTCTTGAGTTTGGGTTAAGAAACCTCCAGGGGTCTGATAAGTTGTGATCATTTAAAAACTGTGTAATTATCTTTGCAGTATTAGATGTCGTCCCCCCTGTCACAGGAGTCCTATCTAAGAGTGGATTTAAAACACAATTAAAGTCCCCAGCCATTATAATTTTATGAGTGTTCACATTGGGAATGGATGCACACTTTTTCTAAGTTGCTCTTTTCACATTGATAGTTAACTCAGCTGTACTTTTTGAAGTCAAGCAAAATGACACCTTTTATTGGCTAACTAAAAAGATTACAATATGCAAGCGTTCAAGGCAGCTCAGGCCCCTTATTCAGACAAGATGTAATCTTGTAATGTTTTATATTAGAAAAAAAATAAAGCACTAGAAAGTGCAGAATTAGAATGAAAAAAATAATAACAGTTGATGGTATAAGTTGATGGTATATTTTTCTAACCTGAATGTTAAAGAAGGGTTCCACAGATACCAGTAATGGGGACCCTGCTATATTGAAGACATAGCCTAAGAAATTAAACATTTATTTTTAATACACTACAAGGAAAAAAATGCAAATTAGCAGACCATAAGATAAACAAAACCTAAATACAACCAGTATAATTACAAGTTGAGAGGTTGGAGCAAGTGGGTGTCTTAAAAAAGAATTGGAAGTTTAATTGGATACCTTGCTATTCACAGCCAGACACTGCAACCAGAAGTGATCAAAATGGCTAGTAGGATAAAGGACTTTAGTTTGTTCATTAAATTATTTTCCCCATTATCCCAAAAGTTACTTGTAAAGCTTTTATTTGATGAATAATTTATTTTACAAACACCAAGGTGTTCTACTAAAAGAAGAATTCCTAATCCTAAGATCTTACAGATGACCAATGAAAATGGGCTCTCGGCAGTTGTGCCCAGGAATGAATTACTGCACAGCAAGCAATACTGTGTCCAGATAGCACTATTCCATGATTATAGCATTTGGGTTCTGGTCCCTGTTCCCAACAGTGATCTAATGGATGGGTTAAAATTTGCTGCTCTGCTGTGGTGGTCCTTAAGCTACAGGATGAGGAAAAAGGAAACACTGAACTTTTATCAGGGAGGTAGGCTATTTGCTTATTTAGCTGGTTAATATAAAATTTAAAACAAAAATTATTAGAGAGGGAAAAGGCAAGGAGTACACATGTCTCTCAGAGTAGTTAAGCATACACAGCATCTATTTATAGAGTATCGTGCCCAGTGATATTTTTAGCATGAAAATTCTACTGATATACAGACCTGGTGAGAACTGAAACATAAGAATACATTTGACAAAAATGAGACAACACCATTTAGTTCATCAAGTGCATTTGTTTAGCTAATGGCTAAAATGTCCCAATATTTTTTCCAGTGTAAGAAACAGAAAAAGAAATCAAAAAGGTTTGGGGCACATCCGTGATCCCCGTCTATTTCTAGATCAAAATAGTTATAAAAATAGTTATAAAAGAATCAAAATATGTGCAAGTAGTCTTCTCTAATGTGAGTCATTAAAACATACTTTCACAAGATGGTGGAGAAGCTAGTTTTAAGGACTTGTGAATTAATTAAAGATTATACATTAGATATTAATGTGATTTATGATAACTATTGATTTTTGATGACTGCTGCAAAACAGATGTATAAGTTCATGAACCCTTTATATTGCGTCATAACAAACCAATCAATGGGTCACAGAAAATCCCCAAGGAGGAAACGAAAAGGTCAAGTTGTATATGCACACAATCAAATGAACATCACAACAAGTTTTATTGACTTATTTAACAATATACCAAGTAGCTAATAAAAATTAAACAAGATAAGACTAAAGAAAGAAACTGAATCTAATTTAAAAGAGGAAGGCAGAACTTAAGAGAAATAGGAATAATGATTGTAAAGAAAACAAGAAACATATATAATAAAAAACAGACTCATATTAACAACAATTTAAAAAAATAGAAAAATAAAGTACAAATTCTTAATCAAAGCTTAAAGTAATACTCCACCCAAAAATGATATTTTTTATTTGTTACTTAACTCATGTACTTTTCTACACCACTCTCTCACTGGTCAGTTGTCCAATGTGGACCTTATTTTCGAGTGTTATGCCACTCATGTAGCAGATTCCCTGTAGCACCGCACATCCAATATCTGCCTTGTTCACCCATGAATGGTGCCTTTCACACACCAGTCACTTTCTCTGAAGCACCACAGTTGATAAACCTGACACTAGCAGATTTATGCAGTACCCTGTGTTATGCCGGAAAACAAGCCAGTAAATACACATGTGCCTTTAGCTGTTTATTAAAGTGACTGTGCCTTCTAATACACTAAATAACAATGAGGTCAAGTTCTTTTAAAATGTTATATAGTTAGGAATTTCCTCCCATGGTGACTTACTTCAATTCAGTATTTTTAAGAGTCATTTAACTTTTGATTTCAATTTTTTGTTTAAACATAGGCTCTTCAATGAAGATTTATAAATGTATGTTGTGCTTGCATAGCAAAGGAGATCATCCAGACCAAGAGATAGGCCCCTAAAAGACTTTCCTTGCTTCAGTCATCTACAATATGCACAGAGTTCTCTTCTTTGAGATTTATAAAGTGCATTTCACTCTGGTTGTGTTCATCTGTTAAAGGGGAAGGCTGTTGTCTTTCCCAGCACTAGGCATTTTAAACTTCAGATCAAGTACTTTACAGTACCTTATCAAGGCAAGTTATTCACACAACCTGATAGATATTCCTGTTTTTTAAAAAAGAAGCTGTACAGGCACATTTTCTCCATTTTTCTTTAGTGACAAAGTTAAAGTTTGTTGGCCATCACAGTCTGTCATCAGTAAGCTTGTGCTTTATTAATGTCTCAGAGCCCCCACATTGGTTATAGACATCTTTGTAAAAGCAGCTTAAGTGTGTTTGAAGCACCTTCTTTATAAGGTGGGAAATACCATTTTGACCTCCCTGAAAGCCTGAATATAATTTTAAAATACATGTTTAAGGTTATAAATCACTTGAGTGTTTTAAGCTAGTGAAACTATGAAAATAATGCAAAGTTCTTTATTTGTCATTTTGGGTTAACTGCAAAAAATCAAACAGATCAATGAACTGAACGTTTCACTGCTGTTGAAGTTAATATCTGTCCTGTTACTGTGAGTGACTTGACAGTTTCTGCACTCAGACACAGAAGTGCGTATTATGAAAAATGTCAGCCCTGCATGATGCTGGTCAGAAGTAAAAGATGGTGTGACTTTTGTTTTAAGAATGCATACTGCTATATGATGCAGTTCATCTACTTAAGATATGCATATATAGTAAGTGATAACATTATGAACGACTAGTTATATATTCACTAGAACTAGAATACAACACTAACAGAAACATGACTTCCCAATTACCATGGAAAAGGAAGAACAATAGACAGTATGTTACAAGTAAATGCTTAATTTAATAAACTTAACTAAACTAAAAAACACGTTTTTGTTTCTACTGATTTTCATTTTACCCCAATTAGTTTTTGAGTAAGTAGAATAGTTTTATTTTGGTTATTATTTTCACTCCTCTTTTAGTTTCACTTTTATTTGCAAAAACAAAATTCTTTTTAACATCTTTGAATTTGCAGGATGTGAGCACCACGTCATTATCCTTTTTCAGACTTTGTTTAATTATTTTAAGTGTTGCAGAGAAGCAGAACAAACCTTATGTGTAAACTAATGAAGCCCTAGTGTACTTCTTTACTTTCACAACTTGTTAATTTTGGGCACAGTAGATCTTCAACTAGGAATCTATGCTATATACTGTAAAGAAAAGTGAGTAGTCTGACCAAAAAAAAAAAAAGCATAGAATTCTCTCCATGTAGTGAAAAAAGAAAATGTCCTTGTTACCATGAGCACTTTAAAATGACATTTGGAATAATTACGTTCTTTAACAAATGTTTTTTATTTTACTGCTTAATCTGGCATTCTTGATAGATCTATGCTCCTGGCCCAGTTTTGTCATTATGTGTAAATGTTTCAGAGACAAACTTTTTTTCTATGCACTCTCATTTTTATTTCTTTTGTTCATATCCTTAGGCATGGGAGAGGAGCCTCTTCTTTCTCTGAAATTTAGTGGAACAAATGAAATTACTGTGAAATGTGAATCGAAAAACTGGTATCCGAAGCCAATATTGCAATGGAAAACTGTTGAAGGCAAGAATCTAACTGCACGTGCTGACATAAATATCTTTGAAGACAGACCATCTCTATTTGGCGTGAAAAGTACACTCAAGGTGTCTAAGAGTGATGAACGTGAAATCACATGTATCATCCACCATGGACAATACAACAACACACTTGAGGGACAAATTGAAGTAGATGGTTAGTATCTTTATTTTACTTATGTTTTCCTTCTTAAAGGTATTCCTGTCCAAATGTAAAGTAATACTGAATGAACTGGGCAATGGTAGTGCTATACAGAATGAAGAAACTTTTCCGTGATAAATTTTCTACATTATTACTGTGAATAGTTTTGTCTTATGTTTTGAAATTTCTGTACATAGTTAATTACATAAATATAATAACATTCTAAGACCAGTTTTATCTAATTCAGATGCTTGAGCACACCAGAGCCTATTCCAGCAGCACTCAGAACAAGGCTGGGAACAGTCCCTAGAGAGGACAACATTACATCACTAGACACACCCATGCATACATCCACACTCTCACAGGGCAAGTTTGGAATTATCAATCAACCTAAACTGCACATCTCTGACAATGTGTGAGGAAGCATGTAGTACCTAGAGTAGAGCACACACACAGACACAAGGAAGATCTGCAAAGTCCTCATGGACAGTGATTGAACATAGAATTCCAATCAAGGACACTGAAATAGTGACATGTAGGCGCTTCCCACTATGTCACTGAGTTGATAGATCAGTTGTAAGTAGATTCTGAAAGCCTCTATTGTTTTTCAAAGAAACACTTTGGCCTTTATTTATCAAACCATTGCAGATAATAAATTTAGTTACACCCTACAGACTTTTGACATGCTCATGACTGTGAAAACAGGTAGCTGCAAACCATAATGGAGAACAAAATAACTTCCTGGTGTGAGGGTCTGGGTTGATTGCAGCTGCCACTACATCCTTGAACCCGGGACCATTGATAGTCATGTACTGGGATGAGCAAGGCAATCAGGTAACAAAACACAGCAAGAGTTGGTGCAAAGTGTGTAACAAGGCGTTATATAGGCGCCTGACCCGACACAGATGGACACAGAGGCACATACCAAATAGACAAAGACTTTTATTTTTCTTCACCCATGGGCGCATGTCTTCCCCGTGACCCACAGGCAATACACAGTCCCAAAGCACAACAAACACACCAACAACCCTTTTCCTTTACCACCACTCCTCCTCAAGCATAGTCCTCCTCCTCCTCCCGACCCTGGCTCACTGAGTGGTGGTGGCTGGCCCTTTTTATAGCCCACCCTGAAGCGTTCCAGGTGCTTGACCACCTGGTCCTAATTGCACTTCTGGGTGGGGCTGAAGATTCGTCCAGTCAGGCTGTTGAAACCAGACAGCCCGCCCTAGCTGCCACCCCGGGCACCAACCAGACTGTGGAGGACTCCATCTCCCATGGAGCCCTGCGGTAGGTTAGGGAATCACCGTCGGCCAGGGAGGCTGCCACCAAGCATCCCGGGGGACGTACTGAGCTGTCCATGGCTGCTCCCCTGGAACATAAGCAGCAGGGGCGTTCCGGCTGGGCATGGGACCCGACCGATCGCCACAAGTGTTTTTTATTTTCAGAACAGTGCAAAACAGTCTACTGCTCCAACCAGTAAATAAGTAAGTAATCCAGAAAAACAGGTGATGTCGAGGTTAAAAGTCAATAGTAAATAAATAACAATAACTATATCCATAAAATGAGATTAACATCCCAGGCAGTAATCCATTCTTTAAAAACAAACATGAGCTATAGTGCTTCCTTTAAAAAACTGACATCTCCATGGCTCACCATTATTGGCCTTCTCAGCATGTAGAGATGCGACCAACAGGTACAGTCAACCTTTAAATCCTGGCTTGTGTCCATTGCTGTCATCCCTTGGCATCCCATGGACTGTTTGAGCCCTGTTTCTGTCTCCTGCTGTTATCATGCTGCATGTGTAGGAGTCTACTCAGAGCTCTTGGTTCCTGCTGCTCCTTTGGGTGCTCAGCAGGTGTGACCCCTATCTCTTGAGTGTCATCCACATGCTCATTTTGGGACCACACCCCTGACTGCCTGCCTCCACTCCCCATCAGCATCAGCTCTCACAATCCATATTTATTTAAAATCATGAATTACCACAGACCTCTGTCATCACATCTGGAGTCTAAAACTAATACCCTCATTATTATGAAATAATGGTAAAGAATATGTTTTACTTTGCTATTTACAGTGTGTTGTCAGGGAGGATTGAGAAAGGCTTGTTAAACAATTTATTTTACATATTTTCTATTAATTATTTCTTAGTTAATATTATTTGGAAAAAATACTATATATTGTAGTCAAACTGTGAGTAACCTTTCATATGAATAGTAAAAACAATCCTAATGGCTCAAGTATAACAGCTTTTTGGACACATATATGACATATTCTGGATTACTTTTATTATTGTTTAAATTTTTATCTTGCAAATGGGCAGAAGGTCATAGTGTAACCACAAGAGGATTTGGGATGGACATCCTAAGGAAAGAGGGAATAAAAACATCATGAGTCTGTTTCTCTTGTGTCAAGCAAGATCAAAAGGCTTAACCTTTGGGAGGGAAGCCTGTAAATATATATTTAATTGTAGCACTTGATAGAGTATACACAAACATCCTGTGTACAAGAATGTACAATTAATGTGCTAAGATTGTTTTTCTCATATCTTTAAACCTGCTCCAAATGTAAAACCACCAAACACTTGAGAATGAAAATCTCTTATTCGGTATTTCATAAAAGTTTTATATTAATAAAATAATAATGGTTTTGAGTTTCATAAACTTGGAACAGTTTACCACCATTTCACCATGTCACACTGACAGTTGTGTCATAATTATGGAGGTCAGCTGATATTTTCATGTTTTATTCTGCAATTTCTATCTTTCAGTAAGCACAATCTCAGTCATACTTATCGTGTAATATATATAAGCAGATAGTAATTTTCAGACATGCTCTGAAAGTTAAAGCCAATATAAGAGCAGAACACTCAAAAATACTCCTCACAGGGATTCCAACCTACCCAAATTTATAACCCAGTATTCTGTGCTGTTTGGTCTACTGCATTTTACCATTTGATGGTATTCTCAGAATTTTTTTGCTAGTTGAGGTGCAACCCCTTGTAGATAATTACCATTATAAGCTAGATGCAATATTCCCTCGTTATCCCATTGTTTTGATCTGTTTCTCTTCATCTAAATTGTTAAAGAATTTTCTAGTTTTTCTAACACAGCTTCTACGTAGCTAAATTGTGTTTTACCATGTTAACTGGAACAAATAACACACACATACAATATTATGAATATTTTTGGTGTACCACTCAAACACTTTGTTTGCATGAAGAAATTTATTTTCTGAGGAGTTATTTAGTGAGTGGTCCAGCACTTGGTCCTGGTTGATGATTTGTGAATAATCTGTTCTAAAATGAATATCAGCAATGACTTCTATCAAAAAGATAGGACATTTACAAGGCTAATTTTGTTGTTGTATAACAGAGCTTTAAAAAACAAAAATCACATTTTTATTGCATCAGAATTGTTTATTAAGAAATAAATACATTCTTTCATATTGTATTTAGCCTGTTACAGTAATTTATATATGCACATATTTTATTTTAAACTTTTTGTTTCAGAAATTTGATTTTCTTAATTTTATAGTTTAAGATTTTTTTGGATCTTTTTACTAGCCAAAGTTGTTTGTGCAAGCAGTTTGTGTAATCAAAAAATCGGCCTTTAGGTATCAACTGAATCTGCTGTCAGGTTTAAAGTAAGTAAGTTTATTATCACATATTTTATAAAACAGTAATCACACATATTGGAATTAAACTGGAAAAGACAACAGTGTAATGAAAATAGGCCCCAGCATGAGTGCAAGTAAGAGTGGTCCTAGCAATGGTTTGGAACTCCATCTAGGGCTTTTTCCTACTTTGCACACCATGATTGGCTGCTGCCCCGTGCAACTATGAATTGGATTGAGCAGGTTTGAGAATGACTATGACACTGATGATGATAATGATGATGTTATAAATGAATTATGTAAAATATTAATTGCTGGCTGAAAAATGAAATTTAACTGTTTTGCTCTACAGATGAATTGTTCACTTATGTGCCACAATTTTGGCAGATATTGGCTTGCTTGGGATTTGCTGCTGTTATTGCTGTTATTTCTGTTTCTGCTGTTTGTTCATGGAAAGGTATGTAGCATGTATACATTTTTTTTCCTTTTCTCTGAAACTCAATATTAATTTCTCAAAACAGTGCAGAAATATCAACATTGAGACCTTGAGTAAGCAAAAACTTGATAAAACTGCTGGCAGTTCAGGAAATGTCATTCTGCTTTGTATTATGACCCTAAATAGATTTTCATCTCTATTAAAATTTTTCATACAGTATGCTGTTTTTGCATTGTATGAAGGTTTTCTTGAGATAATGTTAAAGGGCCTGTTTGGAATTTTTCATGTCAAAGTTAATTTTTCACAATCATGGTGTATGTTAATTTTTCATGAGAAATTGTGTTCTCCAATGAAGCATTTTTTATTTTGATTTTTAAAAATTAGTACCTCTTCTTACAGATTAAAATAGTGTCTATACAGGATCAGCAAAAACATGAAATCATTGTCCAGTAACATATTTTCAATATAGTGCATGTTTATTCTTTGCAATAAGAGTCAGGAATGAGTGTAAACGTTTGGGAATTTTGTACCCCCTATACCTGAAAATATGCAACATAAAAAAAAAAAAAAAAACGTCTTTACAGACAGGGAGTTCAAATCAGAACTGATATATGTAGGTAAGATGGTGGATACATATGCTGGAGACAGGAAGAGAAGGAAGTTTGTGGAACTGGAACTGGAAATGATGTCATCAGGAGGAGGGATTTTGGTTGGTTGAAATTACATCATTAGGAGTTGGGTTCTGTTGAGGGTTTGCAAAGGGAAAAGAGTATTACTGGACAGTGCAACCCCTTAGCTCAGCTGAGAAACATTTATTTTCAATCCCATAAACTAAGCGCATGTGTGTGACATCTTTTACATTTAGTTTACATTGTAGCACGTGAGTCGTTGTTTTGCACCCCCATGGATGAGGCTGAGTCTCCGTATTTTAGCAAAACAAGCTTTGATCAACTTGAAACAGGAACAGCATGGTTATTTAGCAGATGCTTTTATTCAAATGACTTACAAAAGAGATCAACATAATCATGTAAACATCAGTCTACGGGACTGTTTGGGAACAGTTGTTACAGGACAAGGTTACAAAATTGATCGTCACAAGTGGAGAGCTCAGAACAAAATACATGCGAGTTACAATTTCTAGGTTACAAAACCAAGCTGCCTGTTAGACAAAAATTCACCAAACAAAAGAGTGTTCAAACACTTCTTAAACACATCAAGGGAGTCAGAATTCAGAATAGAAATGGGCAGCTCATTCCATCAGGTAGGAGCTATTCATGAAAAGAGTCTGGATTGAGATTTAATACCATGCAGAGGTAGCATCACTAGATGATGTTCATCAGAAATCTGAGTGATTGAGAATGAGCATAGGATTTCACAAATATCTCCATATATATATATATATATATATATATATATATATATATATATATATATATATAGGTGCAAATCTATTGACTACCCTGTAAGCAAGCATCAAGTATTTTAACTTAATACAAACCACTACCAGAAGCCAATCCAGTGATCTGAAGACAGGAGTGACATGTGCCTTCCTTTACTAGTTGAACCTTAGAAATGATGCTGTGTTTTCAGTTATCTGCAGCAGCTTGGTTCAAGGTTATTTTAGTTAACAAAAACTAAAATCAAAACTGAAACTATTATTAAAAAAAAAACTTTTGTAAACTGAAATAAAATAACAAAATCGAAATGAAAAACTAAAACTAAATGAAATTATTAAAGTAGCTGGAAAGACTAACTAAAATAAAATAATAATTTACTAAAAATATTTTTAGTTTTCATTTTTGAATGAATATTCTTGCTGTTAGTCTTTAACCCTTGTAACTTTTTATTCTAAAACAGAAAGTCATCCACCACAAGCTGCCTGCATATATTCATCCAGGGAATGGTGGCTGATGACGAAGGGCGGGTGTTCACACAGCGTTTGTGAGCGGAATACGGGAACGTAAAGCGAGTGAAATAGAAAGTGATTTACAGTGCCGTCTTTGTTTGCACTTCTTGTATATCAAGATGTAATTCAAACGCCTGAAGTCAGAATGTACTGGTCAACAAAACCTTTACCGTATAGAAAGAAAAATCATGAGTAACGTTTCAATTTATTTCCCAGGTGCCTGCTTTTTGTCAGTAATTCACCTGCCACTTCGCAAACGAGAAATCCTTTTTGAAAATTAAACGGCACTGATCAAGAGACTGACTAGGTCATCATACAAAATCAGCATATTGTTGCTAACCAATCACTTTTGCTTTCAAAAAGTTGTTTAACAACGAAGCGATACAAACCTTGTAAAATTCCTGAGTTAGCAATGTCTCTACTGAACTACAGGTAGGTAGGTGAAGAGAGTCTGCCAACTGATGAAAAACTAAACCTACTAATGTCTTTTTGTATTTATTCTATATTTATTAAGTTATCTTTTTTTAGATTATATTCACATCTTAAAATACCTGATATTGTGAAAATAATCCAGCAGAATTATGTTTTAAAATATTTGCCCCCCTTTTTTCAACGTTTCTCTCTCTCTCTAAATAAATATTTGAAATATCATATTCTTTTGTTCTTAACATTAGCCATGTCATACATATTGCATAACAGGGATTTTTCCTGCCTTGAATCCAAACCTGCTGGGGTAGGCTCCAGGTTTCCTGTGATCCTTCTCTGGATAAACAGGTTTATATAATGTATATATTGTTCCTAATCTCAGATGCTGTTTCTGTTGTTTTGTGGCTGTCCATACTCTTATTATCTTCTCTTACTCTGTTCAATAAGGGTTTATTGTTCTTATGCATGGGCTGTTCAATTCTTACTGTCCCTAACCTTCACACTACGTGCTTGTTTTTCTTTGTTTCCCTCAGTAGAGCCAGGTGGGGTCTGCACACTTATTCAAGCCCAAGACCCTGTTCTTCTTAAGCCCCCATGATTTTCATGATCACACCTGTCAGGACACAATAGAATCTATTTTCTGAATTTTGATATCTTTAAAGACCTACAGGTGGCAAAATTCTGTCAATAAATTGTATGTGCCTGAGACAGAATCAGAGATCAATATGGCGGTTAGAAAGTAAAAATCCAAGAATGGGAGATTTTTGAATGCAGTATTGAAGGCTTTCATTATAAGCACTGTGAAGAAAACACTGGAACACAGTTTAAGGGTTGGGGAGTCCGTCCCCATATACTGTAAGCAACAGTTAGAACTTGAGAGTTCAGTATAACGGCCAGGTTTGCAATAATCAGTTGACAGTGAATGGCAGTTACACGGAGAAATTTATGTGATGGGGAACGGAAGTAGGAATGAGAGATGGTTGACGTGGAGGATCTTGAGACGGAGGTGACGTCATCCGTAAGCGACCGGAGGTGAATTCATTAGTGGGAGTTTGGGAACAATGCGGAAGCTTCTCAGATATCGGGAGGAGGATTTTGACACAAATTCAAGGTGCCATGGTTTTTTATTGCTTGTCTTTCCTGGTAAAACTAAGAGAGAAGCATTAACATGCTGCCTTAGTCCCCCGTCTTGTTGTTTCGCACGGCTCGTCGGGTCCTTTAGCTGCCCCCTAATTGCTCATGTGTGACAGAACATTATCTTGAAGCAGGATATGCTGTGTGCTGTAGACATTTAGAGTAAAAAACCCTCAAACCTTTCATTACAAATTTCACTACAGATTGGCCCATTCTGGGCAATAAAAGGCAATACAGTCAGTGCACAATTGTTTAGCACAAATGACATAAAAAATATTTTAAAAATTTAAACATTGTATAAAATTGTTCATATTCAATATCTGGTTTTGATTACTGTATGATTGTTTTTATCAGACAAAAACAAAACCAGATAGTAAACCATTTGGTGTAGTAAGCTTCCACTAACATTAAGCTCATATTATATCCAAACTCGTTAACTGTACAGTTCTGTCTGATTGTGACACAAAACTAAACTCCATAGTAACTCTTTAAACATACCATAATTACTAAATCTAAAACTTAATCTAATAGATTTAAAAATAAAATAGAAATCCATCCATCCATCCATTATCCAACCCACTATATCCTAACTGCAGGGTCATGGGGATCTTCTGGAGCCAATCCCAGCCAACACAGGGCGCAAGGCTGGTAACAAACCCAGGCAGGGCGCCAGCCCCCCGCAGTAAAATAGAAATGTCTTTGTGAAATAAAAACTAAATTAAAACTAAAATACATGAGGAAGGAAAACTAAAACTAAACTGAATTTCCAAGTAAGGGCAGAAAAAATATAGAAATAAAAGCTAATATAAAAAGGTAAAACTATAAAAGCCTCACCTTGGTGACATATGCAGAGTTTCAGTAGTCCAGACGTAGCAAGTCCAAAGCCTGGACCAGGATTTGTATTGCATTCTATGTTAGATTGGTGTTAGATGGTGTTGCTTAATCCAGTTTGGAATATCAGTGAGACATACAGAGATTCTAGCTGATACCGTGTGGTCCTCTGTATGAAATGAATGGTACAGCTGCATATCATCAGCATGGTACTGTTAAGAAAAACTATGGGACTAGATGATAGGGCTTAATGAAAATGTGAATATAGACAAGAGGAGAGAGCTCAGCCTTAATCCTTGGTACACTCCCATGCTTGCCTGGAGCACACTTGATACTATCAAAACCAAGACACACTGTTGAGTTGATTTGTTTTCAATCCTATTTTTTGTAAAAAATCGATCTATTTGTATGGAATGATTGCAATAAAATCAATAAAATTTAAAAAAAAAAGGCACACCGTAGGATCTACCCAAGAGATAGGATTCAAACCACCTGAGAGCAGGCCAATTGATGCCAAGGTCAGAGAGGGTGGCAAGGAGGATCTGCTGGTTGATTGTGTCAAAGGTGCAGGAGAGATCAAGCAGGATTAGGACAGATGACATGTTGGTAGCTCTAGCCTACTGTAATGTGTTAACAACAGAAAGTATAGCTGCTTGATTAGGAGTCTATTCTGTAGAACAAATGAAGAGACCTAGTTAGAGACAGCACATTCCAATGTTTTAGATAGACATGAGAGTCAAATGTGGGCTTCTTGAAAAGAGGAGTTATTAGGACCTGTTTGAAAAATATATGATAAGTGCCTGCACTGAGTGAGGTATTGATGATGTGTGTAACTATGGAAATTAGTGGGGCAGAGTTAGCCAGGAGGGGATGTGGCAGAATGGGGTCAATTGAACAGGTAGTGTGATGACTAGAGAGGAGGTTGGAAATGTCAGTGGTGGAGAGAGGGGAGTAAAATAAGAATGTTGGTATTTTCAGGAGGAAGCAGACTTGCCAAAGGGAGTGGTGAGAATTGACTGCTAATGACACATTTTCCTGAATAAAGATTGGAAAGTCATCAGCAGTCAAGGAAATTGAGGTTGGAAGTGGTGGAGGGTTGCAGACAGACGTGAAAGGAGTGAACAAGCTACAATTGTCAGACGTGTTGCTAATCTTGTTGTATCTTCTGTGAGTAAATTTGTGGTGATTTGCTGTCAAGAAGTTACTGGAGCAAAGGCAGCACCACCTTGTCAAGGGATAATCCAGTGAAAGACCTGAGGAAGTGAAAGAGACCCATACTGGCAAAACAAGAGCTATAGTATACAGTAATCCCTCCTCCATCGCGGGGGTTGCATTCCAGAGCCACCCGCGAAATAAGAAAATCCGCGAAGTAGAAACCATATGTTTATATGGTTATTTTTATATATTTTAAGCCCTTATAAACTCTCCCACACTATTATAAACATTTCACGCACAATTATACAGCATAAACCCTTTGTATTCTCTTAGATATTAGGTAAGATTCGTTGAAATTATGTATATAAACACACTTTACATACAGTAAAACCTAAATATTATTTTAAAGATATCGAGCGTCTCCGATATCACATATGTTACAGCCATTACAACAGACAGGCCACCAGCAATAAATACGTACAATGCAAGAAAAATTGTATACAGTAAAATGTGTGTACAGTGACACTAATCTATGTACATGTAATAAGTACTGAACGTAAATAATTAATTATGGTTACTCACCAACAATGACACGACGACTTGTCCGATAACGATGAGTTTAATTTTACTGCACAACAAAGGATAGCGTTACAGCTCTTCTAAAGGAGCCTCTTCAGGCGACTGTTTAGCACCGCCGTTGTTCTTCTTCCATCACTCTTCAATCCAAATCCCTAAAGCAGATTCCATCCAGACTACTGCCTTATGACGTCCACTTGCAACTCGTTTTGCGCCCTGTAGATCTTATATGCTTTTCCTCCTTTTTAAATAAAAAGAATCGTGGACTCATTGATGCTGTAATGGTGTTCTGCAGAGATGTAGCTGTTTCCATCCTTCAGCATATCCAAAACTTTTACCTTTTCTGCAATCATTTGCATCTTCTGTTAGCGATTGTGAAGCAGTAGCAGGGGTACGTTAATGCTGAATGAGTGAGATTAGACTTCCTGGTTAATGCAGCACTCCGTCGCTAAGCCAATCAGCAGCACACAGGAACTTAACCGCGTGCTCTGATTGGGTAGCTTCTCAGCCATCCACCAATAGCGTCCCTTGTTTGAATTCAAATGCGTCCCTTGTTTGAATTCAAATGGGCAAATCAACTGAGGAAGCACACGTACTGTAGACCGCAGACATCCGCGAAGCCTTGAAAAATCCGCGATATATATTCACATATGCTTACATTTAAAATCCGCGATGGAGTGAAGCCGCAAAAGACGAAGCACGATATAGCGAGGGATCACTGTAATAGACTCTGTCACTTAAAGTGCCCTGGAAATGCAATGGCTTGGGCACCAACAGAAGTAAATGAGGATTTATTGTAGTTTAGTTTATTTTGATATTTATTTTCTATTTTACTTTATATGTTTATTTTTTATATTTGCTCATCATTACTTGTGCCTTTGTCTATCTGTACAGTTGTAACATAAGTAATATCCTTCGGGATTAATAAAGTTTTCTGATTCTGATTCTGATTTAAGAAATGCTGCTCTAGTTTAAACAGAAAATGTCAGGGATGCCCAGCTCTCTGCTCATAGTGGAAGAAAGTTCAAAAAGGGCAAGGTAAAATGTTGCACAATGTTCTGGATGGTAGGTGACAACATGGGGTCATCTCTACAAAGAGAGGAATCAGTTTACTTCCTTAGACAGTAGAGGTATATACTGTATATACTCACATATACTGTAAGTCCGGTCATGAAACCTGAAAAATCGATCATAAAATCAGACCCGACTTATACGCTCGTTCAAAAATACGACACGTAATGTTTTTTTTTAACATCTACTTGCCTCCTCCAATCTTGCATCAGTTTCTCATATGCATCGAATTTTGTTGCAGCAGCGCAGTTACTAATTTCTTTCGCTACTTCAACAACATTTAATTTAAAACCAGCTTCGTGCCGCACCCACATAGAAAAAAAAGGCATTGTGCTCCGTGATTACTCTCTCAACTGGGTGTTAGCATATCATTATCCCTTGTACCAAGAGCATGCGCTTTCCACATTCAACTTATATGACCGACATTATAAAATACCTGAAATTATACTGTAAAATCAAGTTCCGACTTATCCGCGGGAGAACTTATCCGCGAGTATATATGGTAGTTACTGTATGGCAGAGGCTAGAAAACCTCTAGACCATTAAGCATGGGGCCAGGCTGAAAATTTAACTGTACAGACTGTATTCATTAGAGACCTGGCCCTTTAAAGGTTACTGAGAGCTTAGATTCACAGACACTAGATTTGGTATGGAACGTTTGTGCCTTGTGTCCCACAAAAGTGATTCCAGAGTTTGGCTGAGAGGAAAAATCTTGAATTGTCCAATTTACAAATACTTAATACAGTACACTTTTTTTCCTTTCCCTGAGACTTTTCCTACATTATTTTAAAAACATCTATTGTTTTCTTCCCAAACTTAAAACCAAACTTCATTTTGCTAACTTTTTGATCAACAGTTTTCTCTAGTACTCTCTGAATACCTTCAATTAGCTGCTACAAAAGCTTGATCACCCAATATGACCCACACTCTAATGGATCGCCACTTCTTTTGTATATGCCAGCCCTCAGGAATCCTCCCCTCACACACAGTTGTGTTGCACAGACCTGTTAGCCATTCAAATCCGTGACCTTCGGCCACCTTCAGTGTTTCTGACATCTCAACAGTTGGGCCCACTTTATCTATCTTCATCTTCAGAATTTTTAAAACATCCTTTTTCAAAAATGTACAGATCAGTCCATCCATTTTTTATAACAAATATTATTCCCTTTGTCTGATTTGACACAACTAGCTGCCAGTTTGTCTCTTGCAATGCACAGGATTATTGACTCTTTTTGTGACTGTCTACCTCATTTAACATAGCAATATATTGGAACAGAAATCATAAGCAGATCTTCAGCAGTAACACATTTAACTTAGGGAAATGAATCACTGATTATGTGTATACTGTATTTCAAACAGACATCCTTATGCATTCTTCTAATTAAGTATTAACAGCTAAAGGAAAATCTTCATTTATTTGTTAATTTAATTTGTGTTCTATCTGTTGACCACAGTGTTTAGCCTTATTTGTCTTGCTTCTTAAACATCTGATAATAGATGTTGAAATTAATAAGAAAGATCAATAAAGATGACAGATGACACTATTTAGAAGAATTATTAGGCTAATCTGAGGCAAGTAAAATATACAGATTTTTTAAAATTTTGTTTTTAAAAGTAATCTTTCCTTTCTCATTTAAGTAAAACGTAGGATGAAAAAGAAAGATGAAGAAACTGGTAAGTCTGTCTGTCATTAGGCTCTACTGTTTGTGTAAAGACGTATGCCAGTCCATGCAGCACTGCACAACTGTTCTGTTAGCGATTGTGAAGCAGTAGCAAGGGTACGTTAATGCTGAATGAGTGCGATTAGACTTCCTGGTTAATGCAGCACTCCGTCGCTGAGCCAATCAGCAGCACACAGGAACTTAACCGCGTGCTCTGATTGGGTAGCTTCTCAGCCATCCACCAATAGCGTCCCTTGTTTGAATTCAAATGCGTCCCTTGTTTGAATTCAAATGGGCAAATCAACTGAGGAAGCACACGTACTGTAGACCGCAGACATCCTTGAAAAATCCGCGATATATATTCACATATGCTTACATTTAAAATCCGCGATGGAGTGAAGCCACGAAAGACGAAGCACGATATAGCGAGGGATCACTGTAATAGACTCTGTCACTTAAAGTGCCCTGGAAATGCAATGGCTTGGGCACCAACAGAAGTAAATGAGGATTTATTATAGTTTAGTTTATTTTGATATTTATTTTCTATTTTACTTTATATGTTTATTTTTTATATTTGCTCATCATTACTTGTGCCTTTGTCTATCTGTACAGTTGTAACATAAGTACAGTGGAACCTCGAGATACGATCACCTCTGTATACGAGAAATTCAAAATACGAGGAAAGTATGAGCGAAAAATTCAGATCTAAATGCGAGCATTGGCTCGCGTAACGAGCCACGAGCCAGGCTGTGGGTATAGCTCGCGGCTTAGCGAGGGGGCGTGGTAGCAGTTGCGAGCCGCGATCTGCGGTGTCTGCGTTTCTCACTTAAGTGCACAGGTAGGAAACTGCCAACATCCATGATTGTTCCTGTGGCTGATGGGCTGCAGCTATATAGAGAAGCGCGAGCCAGTTAAGGGGGAGAAGAAGTAAAAGAAAAGAGAGAGAGAGAGAGAGAGAAAGAGAGAGAGAGAGAGAGAGCGCGCGCGCGCGCGAAGGCAGGCAGGCGGTGCGGGAGAGCGAGCGAGCGAGTGCAGGCTCACGTGTAGCTGAACAGTGAGCTGAACAGGCGAGCCAAACAGCTGAAGCAGGACGGTGTAGAGAAGGTCAGCTGCATTAAGAGTGTCTCGCCTGTTGCAGAGCCCGCAGGTGAGACGCTAACAGAGAAGAAGCACCGGGGATTGTCATCTGTTTTTTAAAGACTGCATCCTTTTGACGTTTTAACCTCGTGTTAAAGGATTGTTATTCTTGTGTATTTTAAACCTCCACTTCACAACTGTTTTAAGGATTATTTATTTAAAGATTTATTGAATGCTCTACTGCACTTTGGACACCTGTTTTGATTCTTTTAATAATCAGTTATATTATTTACCAGTGTTATTTATTAAAGGTAGACTACAGTATATATAATTTATCAGTGTTATTTGTTAGGAAAATTGATTTTTATGTTAATATATTTGGGGTGCGGAACGGATTAACTGGATTTCCATTATTTTCAATGGGGAAGTTTGTTCTAGATACGAGAAATTCGCTATACAAGCTCAGTGCTGGAACGAATTAAACTCGTATATAGAGGTTCCACTGTAATATCCTTCGGGATTAATAAAGTTTTCTGATTCTGATTCTGATTTAAGAAATGCTGCCTTAGTTTAAACAGAAAATGTCAGGGATGCCCAGCTCTCTGCTCATAGTGGAAGAAAGTTCAAAAAGGGCAAGGTAAAATGTTGCACAATGTTCTGGATGGTAGGTGACAACATGGGGTCATCTCTACAAAGAGAGGAATCAGTTTACTTCCTTAGACAGTAGAGGTATATACTGTATATACTCACATATACTGTAAGTCCGGTCATGAAACCTGAAAAATCGATCATAAAATCAGACCCGACTTATACGCTCGTTCAAAAATACGACACTTAATGTTTTTTTTTAACATCTACTTGCCTCCTCCAATCTTGCATCAGTTTCTCATATGCATCGAATTTTGTTGCAGCAGCGCAGTTTCTAATTTCTTTCGCTACTTCAACGACATTTAATTTAAAACCAGCTTCATGCTGCACCCACATAGAAAAAAAAGGCATTGTGCTCCGTGGTTACTCTCTCAAGTGGGTGTTAGCATATCATTATCCCTTGTACCAAGAGCATACGCTTTCCACATTCAACTTATATGACCGACATTATAAAATACCTGAAATTATACTGTAAAATCAAGTTCCGACTTATCCGCGGGAGAACTTATCCGCGAGTATATATGGTAGTTACTGTATGGCAGAGGCTAGGAAACCTCTAGACCATTAAGCATGGGGCCAGGCTGAAAATTTAACTGTACAGACTGTATTCATTAGAGACCTGGCCCTTTAAAGGTTACTGAGAGCTTAGATTCACAGACACTAGATTTGGTATGGAATGTTTGTGCCTTGTGTCCCACAAAAGTGATTCCAGAGTTTGGCTGAGAGGAAAAATCTTGAATTGTCCAATTTACAAATACTTAATACAGTACACTTTTTTTCCTTTCCCTGAGACTTTTCCTACATTATTTTAAAAACATCTGTTGTTTTCTTCCCAAACTTAAAACCAAACTTCATTTTGCTAACTTTTTGATCAACAGTTTTCTCTAGTACTCTCTGAATACCTTCAATTAGCTGCTACAAAAGCTTGATCACCCAGTATGACCCACACTCTAATGGATCGCCACTTCTTTTGTATATGCCAGCCCTCAGGAATCCTCCCCTCACACACAGTTGTGTTGCACAGACCTGTTAGCCATTCAAATCCGTGACCTTCGGCCACCTTCAGTGTTTCTGACATCTCAACAGTTGGGCCCACTTTATCTATCTTCATCTTCAGAATTTTTAAAACATCCTTTTTCAAAAATGTACAGATCAGTCCATCCATTTTTTATAACAAATATTATTCCCTTTGTCTGATGTGACACAACTAGCTGCCAGTTTGTCTCTTGCAATGCACAGGATTATTGACTCTTTTTGTGACTGTCTACCTCATTTAACATAGCAATATATTGGAACAGAAATCATAAGCAGATCTTCAGCAGTAACACATTTAACTTAGAGAAATGAATCACTGATTATGTGTATACTGTATTTCAAACAGACATCCTTATGCATTCTTCTAATTAAGTATTAACAGCTAAAGGAAAATCTTCATTTATTTGTTAATTTAATTTGTGTTCTATCTGTTGACCACAGTGTTTAGCCTTATTTGTCTTGCTTCTTAAACATCTGATAATAGATGTTGAAATTAATAAGAAAGATCAATAAAGATGACAGATGACACTATTTAGAAGAATTATTAGGCTAATCTGAGGCAAGTAAAATATACAGATTTTTTAAAATTTTGTTTTTAAAAGTAATCTTTCCTTTCTCATTTAAGTAAAACGTGGGATGAAGAAGAAAGATGAAGAAACTGGTAAGTCTGTCTGTCATTAGGCTCTACTGTTTGTGTAAAGACGTATGCCAGTCCATGCAGCACTGCACAACTGCTAAGCAGGGTGACTACAACTGTTTTATGGTGGACAGGACTGTGGCCATCTTGAAAACATGGAGCACCATATTAAAGTTTGCCAGCCACACAAGCTGTAGGATAACAAAGAAATATACGCAAATAGCACAAAAATGTGTTTAGCCAATCCATACATATGAGGACTACAAACATGTTGAAATACAAATTGCAGAATAATTCAGTTTTCTTTCTTAAAAGTGGCAGTCATTGTAAGCAATTTGTTAGAATAGGTCAAGAAGTGTTTATAATAATGCACAAAGTACTAAAGAGTGTATTTAATTTAATAATTTCTTAGCCTTCTTAATCACCTTTGTACATTGCCAGGATGACGGTAGTGACCAGTCAGTTCTGACTCCTAAGCCCTTCTCATGAGGCATACTTTCAAGTATCAGATCCTCGTATTGTGTAATCCCATCCATTGCTGCTATATGCAAAACCTTTATTTCAAGCTTCATCAGCCACATATGCTGTATGTTGAAGAGTAAATTCTGAAATGTTCTCCTGTAATGATTTTGTATATTCTAGATTTTCTACCAGGATCATTAGCCAACTTAACCATCTTGATGATTTCAGTGTTATCTGGATCAGTTATATAACTTAAAAAGAAAAAGAGAAGTATTTCTTCGTAAGATATGCACATTTTGCTTTAGTTTTTTGTTAGCTTGTTACCAGTAATAGTACAACACAGCATTCAGAAAATAATAAAGAAAACAATGCAATTTGATTTATATAGATAAGAGTATTTTTAATTTGTATATCATAATGTTTATTTTTCACAATCTTTTATTTAAAATGTATATAGTATTAAATTTATATTTTATTTACTTAATCCTTAATATTCTTTATTTATAAATCTGAACTAATTTTTTGTTTGCTTTTAGGGGAATTAAAAGTAGAACAGCAGCCTCTAAATGAAGTGTCAGTTTGAACATTTTAAAGTAATTTAATAAAATCACTTGCACTTAATTTGCCAAAAGTGAAGTGCTAACCATAGATAAAAATGAGATAAAGAAAACTAAATTTCATCAATAAAACATTTTGAATTATCTGATACAAGGTTTTATGTGTCATTTCTACTTCAATATCTACCTGTTCAAGCCCTTTCATTGATTTGAAAATTATGTGCAGTCACACTAGACTTATTTTTAACATGCAGTGGGTTAAGAAAATAATTATTGGTTATTATAATAATTATTGGTAATTATTGGCTATTCACAATACCTGTCCATCGTGAAAACGTGTTTTGCATTCTAGAAGAGTGATCTGGAAAGTGATGAATTGCACTGATTAATGCTGTACTTCCCCTACCAAATCCTTATTAGTGGTGTAATCACTAGAGGGCATCCCAGAGTCCAGAACTCCACACACAACCACCTCAGATATAAATTCAAAGGAGAATGGCGCTGTTTTACTAGAGTGCTGTCCTCTGCCTCCCGATTCTCTAAGCTATGTATCCCACTTGGTTGGAGCATACCTCCTTTGAGATTTCATAGTGATTTAATAAATTAATTCAGTTCTTGGATGACGCAATCCCTTTACACAGAGTTGGGAAACTGAGGGCTATAGATTACTGGGTGGAAGTTACTGAGCGGCCTCTCCACCGATTTTAATTGTAGGGGAAGCACTTTGATACAACGGATGTTTTTTATAAACAGCATGTATTTACATTTATACTGTGTTTCAATTTCAGCACACTAACAAACATTTTTTTTCTAAAGCTTTGCATAGAATTTGCATTGAATAATAATAATCATAACATGGTGCCGCAAGTTCAGTTTGATTGCTAGCTGGGTCAGTGTCTGTGTGGAGTTTGCATGTTCTCCCCATGTATATGAGAACTGAGTGTAACTATTGTTTAATTGCTGGATAGTACAAGTGTTTCATTAAGGTCTATTTGCCAAAATCTGTTTATTCCTACATGTGTTGTTAAATGACATCCTCACAGTTTAGGCTCACCGGGAGTTGCCCTGATTTTGCATTTTAGCCATTTTGTGAATGATTTGAGCTGTTGTTATAACAGATGTTCAGTATTAAATACAAATGGTATGCTTGTAGAAATATAGTACATATATGGAAAACTTTCATTATCTATTTCTCTTATTTTTGTTATTAACACAGTTCAAGTAGTGACTTGAGCAGTATTTCAAAAAAATAAAGTACAAATTTCCTTAAAAATAGTCTTTGAAAGGCTTGTTACTATTAATAGTACAACACAGTATTCAGAAAATAATAAATTAAACAAAGCAATTCTAATTTATATATATATTTTTAACTTGTATATCATCACATGTTTATTTTTGACAGTCTTTTATTTAAAATGTATACAGAAATAAATAAAATATAGATTTAATAAATACTTTATTCTTTATTTATAAATCTTAACTCATTTTTTGTTTGCTTTTAGGAGGATTAGATGAAGAACAGAAGCCTCTAAATAAAGGTCAGTATGAACATCCATCCATCCATCCATTATCCAACCAGCTATATCCGAACTATAGGGTCACGGGGGTCTGCTGGAGCCAATCCCAGCCAACACAGGGCGCAAGGCAGGAAACAAACCCTGGGCAGGGTGCCAGCCCACCGCAGCAGTATGAACATTTCCAAAGTAATTTAATAAAATCACTTAAATTGGCAAAACTGAAGTGTTAACCATAGATAAAAACGAGAAAAAGAAAACTAAAGTTCATCATTAAAACATTTGGAATTATTTGATACAAGGTTTTATGTGTCATTTCTACTTCAGTATCTATCTGTTCCTTTCATTGATTTGAAAATTATGTGCCGTCTCCCTAGACTTATTTTTAACATGCATTAGATTACAAAGATAATTATTGGTTATTATAATAATTATTGGTAGTTATTGGTTATTCACAATATCTGTCCATCCTGAAAACTTGTTTTGCATTCTTGAAGAGTGGTGTAGAGAGTGAAGAATCGTACTGATTAGTGCAGTACTTCCCCTAAAAAAATCTTATTAGTGGTGTGATCACTAGCGGTCGTCCCAGAGCCCACAACACCTGACACAACCACCTCAGACCCAAATCCAAGGTAGGATAGCATTGTTTTATTAAATGACAATACCTTGATAGGCTTACTTCCAACAATACGCCGGAATAGTACTTTGTTGTCTCCTTCACCCCTTAGTGAATGTTGTCCTCTGCCTCCCAATTCTGACTCCCTAAGTGAAGGAAGACACCTTCTTTTTTGTTGGACCCAGGAGTACTTCTAGTGTCATGACAATGCATGTTGAAAGCACTTATGAGTTATAGGGAAGTTGCATTAAACAAGGAGGCTCTTTTCTAGCAACCATAGACCCTGACATGGCCACCCTTCAAAACTATAAGTCCCAGGCAACCCAGCGGGTGTCAAAACAGGGACAGAGCCAAAGGAACACTACTATCTCTCACACTGGGGATTATATTGTCCTTGATGAACTATCTCCCCCAGTCCATCCATTAACTGTCTACTCCAGCTGGGACACGAACTGAAAGTCATCCTGGCTGGGTTGTGCCTCCATCCATATTGTCCTTCCATTATGGCCTCCCAGCCAGGCAAGCATTCAGCCTCCTTCTCAGTCAGGAGATCACTCCATCCATTATGACATTCGCAGTCGTTAGGATTGTTTGATGAGCCATGGTTATTGGTGGTATTAGGGGGATCGCTCACAGACAGGTGGCATCCCATTATAGCGAATACCGATGTAACAATATTTTCTGAATAACGAATAATTTTTGCTGGCCTGGACAAATGTTCACACATCATTTTTAACAGATTTTGGTTTAACAATATGTACATTTCAGTGTAACAAATGTTTTTTGAGCAAATATGGCCACCAAAGTTGGTAATGTGATGCCAAAAATACTTAATGCCACACCTACACATTTGCCAAGTCTCGGGAACCCTGCAACAGGCTATCTTTCTTGTTAGACCAAAAGAAAGTCACAGTCTTTTGCGAAATTTACTGACTCGGACAGAGTGCAGGTGTGACATTTGTGGTATGCAGTCCAGACACAGACAGGCAGACATCGTATAATCACCCACAACACGTTTATTATACAAATTAATATTTACACAGGTGCACACAACCCAGTGCTGCAGCACCAATCACCCCTAAGTCCAGGCCTCTTCACTATGCCTCTCTCTTCCTCTGACCGCCTCCACTCCTCTCCTCCGGAGCTCTGTCCTCTTCCACCCGACTCCAGCCATCGAATGGAGGGAGGCGGCCCCTTTTATCCCCACCCGGAAGTGCTACAGGTGCCTCCCGATTAGATTCCGGGTGTCCCTGGTCTTCTTCCCCCCAGCACTTCCAGGTGTGGCGGAAGTGCTGAGGGCCAGGGCTCCTCAGGCATTCGGGCGCCCCCTGGTGGTGACCACGGTCCCCTATAGGGTTGAGCTTCTAAGCTCAGTTCCCGTGGTCCCCAAAGCCACCAGGGAGGTCGCCCCCTCGTGGTCTGGAGGAGGCGTAAGCCCTCCTCCAGTCCTCCTGGGCATCCCGGCTGGGCACCACCCCCAGCCACTCACCACAGTGCCCCATTGCAAGCGAAGACCCGTCGGGCGGAGCGGCCCATCCCGCAAGGGCAGATTTCCCACGATGCAGGTCCTACAGCGTATCCAGGGTCCGGTCCTGCAACACAATAAGCAGAATCAGGGTCAGAGATGCCTCCTGGACACCACCACCTGGCGTCCTTTCGTGCCTCGCACAGGCAGCGCGCCCTCCTCCGACCGGCACCCCAGGATTTGCCTCTTCGGCACCCCCTCTGCAGGTTCTGTGCCCCCCTAGTTGGGACATCCGAAGGGACTGCTCGCACCCCTAGCACCTCCGCTGGCTTTGGGGTTTCCCTCTGCCTCCGCAGAGGGCGGCCTTTCTCTGCTCACGTCCGCCCTTATGGGAGGAACTGGCTCTCTTCCCTCGATTCCTCCTCTATTTCTGGGACGCCGTGACGGTTTGGGTCTCCCTATGGGAAAGGTATAGACCCTGTTCCGTCTGCGTCCCTGTGGATCGGTGTGAGACCGACGCTGGCTCAAGGCATAGGGCGCTAGGACCTGCGGCACTCATCAGCCTGCATCCTGCCTGCCCTCTCGCTCTCTCCCCCCTCACAGTCACGTCGACTATCGGAGCCCCCCCCTACTCAATTCTGATCATTCACATCACGGGTCTTTTTGGTGGGGTCTCCCTTATTCTTTACGGGACTGGTTACACTCACCTGCCCCGCCATGCCTCTCTGGCTGAAGGATCCAACGTCGCGCCGATCCACCCACTGTCGCAGCGTCTTCATGGACGTGACTGTCTTCCCCTCCAGCTTTTCCAATTCCTCTTGGAGGGCACGTAACACCTGCAAAAGTGACTCTGCAGGCTGAAGGCACTCCTCCAGCTCGCGCAGAGCCGCCGGCAAGCACAGAAAGTCAGCCGATGATGGACTTACCTGTCCATCAGTCACACACGCCGGCTGCTTCCTGTGGGGCCTCTCCCTCGGCCCAATCGGGTCCTTCCTCGGCTCGAGATGGACATTCCTTGGTCCTGCCTCCATCCAATCATCGGCGGGCATGCAAGGCACACCATCCAATCCCTTGCCTGTCTTGGGGAGGGACTTCCGGTCCACAGCCATCTTGCTTCCCCACCTCCTGGTACGGTGACGAGCCTCCAGGAAGCTCTGCAGCTGCCACAGCTTTTTGAGCTGCAGCGTCTCTGTCTGTCTGTTGTTGTGTTGCAGGACCGGACCCTGAATATGCAGTAGGACCCGCTTCGTGGGAAATCTGCCCTCGTGGGACGGGCCTCTCCGCCTGACAGGTCTTTGCTGGCGATGTGCCAGTGTCACAGGAGGCTGGGGGTGGTACACAGCTGGGACACCCAGGAGGACCGGAGGAGGGCTTATGCCTCCCCCAGACCACGTGATGGCGACCGCCCTGGTGGCTTTGGGGACCACGGGAACAGAGCTTAGAAGCTCATCCCTATAGGGGCTCGTGGTCACCGCCAGGGAGTGCCCCAATGCCTATGGAGCCCTGGCCCTGAGCACTTCCGCCACACCCGGAAGTGCTGGGGGGAAGAAGACCAGGGACACCCGGAGTGCTTCCAGGTGCACAGCCGGTACTTCCGCCACACTGGGGAGTGCCGGTGGAGGCTAATCGGGAGGCACCTGGAGAACATCCGGGTAGGGATAAAAGGGGCCGCCTCCCTCCATTCAATGGCTGGAGTTGGGAGTGCAGAGGATGAAGTCTTGGTGGAGAGGAGTGGAGGCGGACCTGAAGAGGCAAAGGCATTGGTATTGTGAGGCCTGGACTTTTGGGGGAGTTTTGGGGTTGTGAGTGTATAACTTGTAAATAATAGTTGTATAATAAACATGTGGTGGTGCTTTAAACATGTCTACCTGCCTGTGTCCGGGCTGACTTCCACACATTATACAGGTATAGCCGAGCCGTACTTTGAGTCAGTGCTCCACCGAGCATCCATCGAAAAAAAAATAGAAGACAAAGTTAAAGATAGGGTGTTGGGACCTGAATGAAAAAAATTAGAAGCCCATTTGTATTTCTATAAAAAAAGTTACATCTAAAGTCTCATTTTTAAGTAAAATATTTTTTCAGTTTAAGAAGCGCTGTTTTTTTATACAGGTATTGTCAGCTTGGGTCACAGGGTTAGTTGCATGAAAAACAGAAAGGCTAGTCCAGGTTTCCAAGGAAAATGCAGGCACTTTATTACTGTATAGAGAAGGCAGGTACAGTCTCAACACTTCATTCAAACTAGGAGCCGTTACTTCAGCACTCAAGTACACGAGATAGGAGCCACAACATGGCAATCATCCTGCTTTAGCTCCTGTCTTCAGATTAGAAGAACACCAGCAGCTCAGAATCACCATAGTGGCAGACAAAGGAAGACCAGGTCAAAGCCCCTTGTTAAATGTTCTAAACATTGTGTGACCATGTGACAAGCACATTACATGGTAAGCCTGATCCTGCAGATTACCAATTACTTTGTCTTTGATTTACAGTTTACCAGATGCAGCAGAGCAGCTACGGAGTTGTCCTTGCACTACTGATGTTAGAGATGGTGACCCCAGTCACAATAGTATAATATTTTCCGTATATTTGTTAAAATATTTCCATTATAACAAAATATTTTTATGTTTCCATGAATTTTGTTACAACTGGATTCCACCTATATATAGAAAATTTTTATTGCATTCAATAAAGGCATACCCACAATGAAAACATAAATACAAAATTTATATTGAACCACCTGCGGTGGGCTGGCACCCTGCCCGGGGTTTGTTTCCTGCCTTGCGCCCTTTGTTGGCTGGGATTGGCTCCAGCAGACCTCCGTGAGCCTGTAGTTAGGACATAGCGGGTTGGATAATGGATGGATGGATGGATATTGAACCACATTTTCTAACTTGTTATAATAAGAAGAAAGTCAGAGCACTGTTTTTGCTTTGAAAAGGGTGAGAATTATGGGAATACATTTGCTTTAAGAGTGAGGTGTGAGGTTAGATTTATGTCTCAAAACAACTAATGATGAGTTTTAAACAGAAGGCATGTTACACTTAAGGACTGATATTGTTTAAAACTCAACACTCCTTGGTTGCTAAGACTTTCACATTAAAAAAATCACTGTGCATGGTTAATTACAAGACTGGTTTCAACATGATTCCACAGTGAATATTTCACTGCTTGTGTAGTGCAAGGTGAGGTCCATTTTGGCTGACAATCAATGTAAAGAATGCTGAATTAAATACAGGAGCACCATAAAAGTAAACAAACACCATAGATGACTCGGCTGGAGCAGGCCTTCTTTGAGATATCATAGTGATTTAATAAATCAATTCAGTTCTCAGAAGCTATAGTCCCTTTACATGGAGTTGGAGAGTAGAAGGCTATGGATTTCTGAGTGGATGATCGAAATTACTGAGTAGCATGGTCTGAATTATAGTGAATGCACTTTGACACAATGAATGCTTTTTATAAATATCATGAATTTGCTTTTAATTTCATTTTCAGTACACTAACAAATATTTTTTTCTAAAGATTTGTATATTAGTAGTATTAGAATACTGTTTGTCACTATTTCATAGGAAGGGAAAAGCAGGCCACACATTTTCTTTATCATACATGTTTGTTACCAGTAACTTGGTTATGTTGAAGCTTAAGGCAAAAAAAGTATTTGTGAAAAGTAAAATTATAAATATCAAAAAATATAAAAGCTGTCTGCATCACGTGTTTGAATTTTCAATTATGTGAAAACTGTTCTTTTTTTTCAGACCATGAAATCAATTCAAATGAACAAATAAAAGGTCAGTATGGCAGTTTCATTTAGACTTGAAAAATTACATGAACTTGAAAACAAAAGCATAAATGTGCTAAATGCATAAATGATAAACATAAACTTCATTAAAAAACAACAGTAATGTTATACTGTCAGCTATCACCTTAGGTGCTTTATATATTATATCATGTAGTTTTCACAAACAGATGAAATCCATAAAATTGTGTGAAATAAATACACAGATGACCATGGTCCTTACTAAGTAATATTTTTTGTTATTTTAAAGGAATATAAGATTAGTGACCTTATGAATTGTGTTTACCAGTAATATGAATTTTCTTTAAATTCAGAAATTGATGAGCTGCAGGAAAAATAATCTAGTTTTTGTACTCTTTTCACAATATTTTCATCATGATATTAAAACCATATTTTATGGGGACTTTTATAAATACAGGTTGAGTATCACTAATCTGAAATGCCTAGGACCAGCAGTATTTTAGATTCAAAATATTTTTGAAAGTTTTCCACTTCTGATCCAGGATGTTCTGTACAACAATACACACTTTCTGGGGTCTCTGTGGTCTGCTATTTGGAGTCAGAGAGGAGGTCAAAACATGTGTTGTCAGATAACTTGACCCAAGTCAGATTTGAGTCAAGATTTTAGTGACTTGTGACCTGTCTGACAATATTTAAAAATAACTTGATTTGACTTTGCCTTGCTTATGAATGACTTGCAAATTTATCTGAACTTAAGATAAATGACTTACAAAAGTCTAATATTATAGCCCATAATTTTTATTTTTCAAATTGCATTATTTTAAGTTACATTCCATTCATGTACTCTAATGGCTAAGATGCTTAAAGCTAATCTGCTAGTAATTATATTTCATAAAAATCATTATATGCAGTCTAAGCTGCTAGTGGACTTTTTTTTCATTTTACTTATGTATTGTGTAGATTTGTTTGATTTGTTGCTGTTTGCCATTTTGGACTATGGTATTTAAAGGCATTTAGACCTGCAACACAAAGAATTAGGTTTGTAATGCAAAGCTCTCTGTGTTTAATTTATAGAATTACAAAAGACGAACAAGGCGATAGGTAAGCATATAAAGCTTGTTGATTTAAAATATGTGCATATTGGGATTAGAACATGATCTTATGAATCTTGTTAGTTCTGGAAAACTGTTTATGAGGTTGGGAAGGGTAAGTGAGGTAACACATTGACACTTTGGGAAACATTGTCCCTGTCTTAAGGTTATAAATATAGCATTTAAAAAAAACCCTGGACCTGGCAGACACACTCTTAGAAAAGGCAGTGTCAGAAGTATCTGGTGGGGCTCAGACCATTTCTGTGCAATAGCACATATCCTGGATGACAAATGTAACCTTCAAATATGAATTCAAACTTCTGGTGATAGTAGAGCAACTGCTCCAAGTGAATGACCTTGAGCAACAGAAGAAGGTAATGAGGGACATGGGATTTGAGCAATAGACTGACATTGTATATCTCTAACTTCTAACTTCTATAGTAGTCATTTGAATTGGACTTGGGAAAGTAGTAAAGATGCCCCCGTGTACCTTAACTGGAGATGTACCATATATTGTACTGGGGTCAGACAGCCAAATGCAGACGAGGGATCTCTGAAGAAATTATATAGTATCTTTCACCTGCCATGGGAGCAACTAAACCTTCTTCAGGATTAGTGCTGGAGACTTTTATTGCTAACAGGGACATCTGATTGCCTCTGATCAGCATATTGCCAAACCCATCACCTGGAAAAGCAATAAAGAAAAAGCAATTAGAAAAACATCCAGGATGAACAAAAACTTTTTAAACATGAATGATCAAAAATTTAAATTAGGACTCAAAGAAGGAGGAAGGAAAATTGTTATTACAGTATTCTTGGGAAATGAGCTTTACAGTTTAGTGTGCTTTTACGGTCTACAATTTTACTAGCCTGAAAAAAGTTTACGTGCTTCATGTCTGTTTTCATTTAAGATAAGTTATGAGTTTCTTTTTTATTTATTCATAGTTTTTTTATTGTTTAGCGCTTTTATCAAAATACCAACATCTCTTAAAATGTTTATGTTCTATAGGGAACTCTTAGAGCATCCATCATTACTGTGCAAAATATGTCAATAAAAAAATTGTTAAGCAAAAGAAGAGGATAGGTTTTACGCAGGAATAAAAGCACATTTTGTCACTTGAGAATTTTATTAGTGTTTTATTGTCTGTTTTTATTTGCCTTCAATATCATGCGCTTCATTTACCATCTTTGTTGCTCTATATTTTTTATTAGACATTAATTATTTTATGTGAATATTTTACTACTATTTATGTCTTTTAATTGCTGTGAAGCTGTTTGAGCATATAACATATTGCATAAAAGATGCAAAGCGGTTTTTTGGTCTTTTTATTATTGAATATTTGCATGAAATGGAAAAATTTGTTTTGTTTTCTTTTAGAGAGGTTAATCAATGAAAATAAAAATGTAGCTAAAGCTGAGTATACATAAAGAAAATCAAAATAATTGGTATCATCTGTTGCACATTGAACTGACATTTCTTAATTTTATGATATAAACATCAATTAATGTCAGCTTTGTTCTTTGTTCAATTTATTTTCAATGCACTTTAACACTTTTGGATATACATAGAGGTGCTTCATGGAACTTCATGCCTCAGTCTGTGGTTTCGCCAATGAGCAGCTGAGAAAACTGTGGGCAGCTCATTGACAGGAAAGTAAAAAGAGATTACACAGGCTGAGACAAGCATGAGTAACAGAAGGCAAGGAACTCTGAGACAAACTGAAGTGTGGCTGTATCAGGCCAGAAAATATGTGTGGAACATAAAAAAGTATATAGAGGATGGACAAAATGATCTTGAAAAGCTAAGCTAAGTAAAGTAAGAAGCACGGTAGGACAAAGAAGAAAATTAAACACAGGAAGCAAAGAATCAGAGAGAACTCTGAAAGCTAAACAGAGAGTGGACCAAGGTTGCTGTTGCCTTAAAAATAAATTTCAAGGTTTGATGCATTCTTCTGATTCCTCTCTTGCATTATATTTATTTGAGCATCATCTTAGTTATTTTGTAATGAACTAAGTACAGGATGACTCTAATAGGTGGGGCTCCGAGTTATGATATATTACTGTCTCACTATTGAAGCAATTGAAACAAAATATAGATCAGAGTATTCCTGATAAATGGATCATTGAAGGTTATTTCCAGCAAGATGGGGCAACCTGTCACACATCAGCTCGCAGCATGGCACAAATTGAATGGCAATCGGATCATTTCAAAGGGACTATGGCCACCTCATTCCCAGGACCTGTCACCTCCAGATTTCTTCCTTTAGGGAGCGCTGAAAGGAAAAGTGTACAAGAACAAGCCTCGTGCACTGGAACAATTACAGTGAAACTTTGAACACGAAATTGCTGCCATCATCATTGCTTGCAGATACTTTTGCCAATATGGAGTGCTGTGTCAATATGTGTTTGCAAGAAGAAGGCAACCATTTCTTACCCGGAATGTGATTGGATTGTTTATACATCAAGCAAGGCATGCAGTGTATTTATTTCGGTTTTATCGCTTCGCTATTACATGAGGAAAACATAATAACTCTGGGCCCTGGCCATTAGAATCTCCCTGTATTTTGAACTTACTGTAAAGATCACTTTTACAAAACAGTACAAAACAGTATGTGAAACATAATCCAATCAAATATACAATCAACACAACATTACCAGCTAAAATATATTTTTGTCCCCATGGGTTTATTTGTCCCCAATATATATTGTCACGCTTGGGTCACAGATTTGCACAGAAACACAGGAGGTTGTAGAGACAGGAACTTTATTCAAACACTGCAAACAAACGTGTCTCTTTTTCAAAAGTTTAAACTGTGCTCCATGACAAGACAGAGATGACAGTTCCGTCAGGAGCAGAGAATGTCAGAGAGAGAGAGAGAAAAGAAAACAATCAATTCCAAAACTGACAGGTGCTGTTCAGTCTTTTAAGTATGCGGAGTACCGCGGGGTAAGCATATCACACGATAGAGCAGCCTGCAAGCAAGCCCAGCAAGTATGGGAGCAATGTGAAGGTAGTCTGTCAGCGTTTTTAGGAGGGGTTTTCCCAGGAGCGTCTGTATCCTCTAGGGGTGCGTTCAGCCCCCCCAGCTTAAACCCCTTCTGTCAGCTTTATTCACATTTTCGTGAATCAAGCAACTCTCCAAACCAGGTTCAAACAGGCGTGACAGGACATCAGCATTAACGTGTTCAGAGCTGGGACGATGTCTAACAGTAAAAGTATAAGGTTGCAAGCCCAAAAACCATCTCATGAGACGAGAGTTTATATCTTTCTGACGATATAACCATTGAAGTGGAGCGTGATCTGTCACTAATGTGAAATTTCGGCCCCATAAGTAATAGCGAAGCGCTTCCACAGCCCATTTAATCGCCAAGCATTCTTTCTCAATAGTCAAATAGTTGCGTTCCCCAGAAAGCAATTTTCTACTCAAATATGTGATAGGGTGCTCTTCCCCATCAAAAACCTGGGACAGGACGGCTCCTACACCAAATGCACTCGCGTCAGTCTGTAGAACAAAATCCTTAGAGAAGTCAGGATTCCGCAAAACCGGATAAGAAGACAAAGCAGTTTTCAGATCACAAAAGGAACGTTCACAAATTTTTGTCCATAACACAGGGCGGTTTTTCCTGCCTCTAGTAAGATCTGAAAGAGGAGCAGCCCATCCATCCGTCCATTATCCAACCCGCTATATCCTAACTACAGGGTCACGGGGGTCTGCTGGAGCCAATCCCAGCCAACACAGGGCGCAAGGCTGGAAACAAACCCCAGGCAGGGCGCCAGCCCACCTTAGGGTGCACACACACACCCACACACCAAGCACACACTAAGGACAATTTAGAATCGCCAATGCACCTAACCTGCATGTCTTTGGACTGTGGGAGGAAACCCACGCAGACACGAGGTGAACATGCAAACTCCACGCAGGGAGGACCTGGGAAGTGAACACGGGTCTCCTAACTATGAGGCAGCAGCGCTACCACGTCCTGTTTCAAATCCCACTTCCAATCATTAGTATGCGGGTGTGTGGTTGTTCCTTCCAAGTCTCCAAAGGAGCATCGGCAGCCCTATTTGTGAAGTCAGGGATGAATCTTCTGTAATAATCAGCAAGTCCCAGAAAAGCACGAACTTGTTTCTGTATTTCTGGACGTGGGTGAGAAAGCATCTCTTCCAGTTTTCTAAATTGTGGCTGGAGTAAACTCCTGCCCATTGAATAACCCAGATAATGAGTCTCAGACATACCCAACTTACACTTCTTAGGGTTAGCTGTCAAGTCAGCCTGTCTCAGGCTTTCAAGGACAGCTTGAAGACGTTCTAAATGCGTTTGCCAATCATTACTGAAAATCACAACATCATCGAGGTATGCTCCGGAATATTCAGAATGAGGATGCATGATCTGATCCATCATATACTAGAAAGTTAGAGGTGCGCCATGAAGACCAAAAAGGGAGTCTAGTAAATTCATAAAATCCATCAGGAGTCGCAAATGCTGTTTTCTCACAACTGCCAGCCTCAAGAGGTAGCTGCCAGTAACCTTTCGTGAGATCTAGCGTGGAGATATAGATCACCTGACCCAATTTTTCCAACAGCTCGTCAACACGGGGCATTGGATAAGCGTCAAATTTAGATACCTTACCTGAAATCGATACAGAAGCGAACCAAACTGTCTTGTTTTGGGACTAATATGACCGGACTGCACCAGTCACGTTTACTTTCACGAATCACACCCAATGGCAGCATCTGTTTGACTTCCTCTCGCCCAATATTTCGTCACGCTTCCGGAATCCGATATGAGTGCATCTGTACTCTAACACCGGGTTCAGTAGTGATTTTTATGTTCTGCAAGGTTAGTCACACCTGGCAAGTCTGAAAAACATCAGTGTTCTGTTCAATCAAAGTTAACAACTCTGTCTTTTGCGAGTCAGTCAAATCGTCTCCAGTGGCAAAATCGGTCTAGGAGACAGCAGCCAAGGAAGCGTAAACCCCCTGCGGGTCATACCACTCCTTCAAGAAATTAACATGTAAAATCTGGAATGGTTTGTGCCTTGTAATTCACTGACCCCATACGCTCCTCAATAATGGCAGGGCCCTGCCATTTCGCTAGGAATTTATGTGGGTCAGATGGAATTAGAACCAAAACACGATCACCAGGTTTGAATTCATGAAGCTTACAGCGCCTATTGTAAAGACATTTCTGGGATTCCTGTTCACGTCGCTGATGCTCCACAGCAATAGAAGAAAGTTTAGAAATTCTATCTTGCAATGAAATTACCCGATCTGCAAAGCTTAGCTCGTGAGCTGTTGTCACGGTTCCTGTCCATTCCTCTCGTATAACATCCATGATGCCTCTCGGGTGCCTGCCAAACAACAACTCAAACGGACTCGGGCCAGTGGACGCCTGTGGCGATTCCCGCACCGCAAACATAATAAAAGGCAGGACAGAGTCCCAAGACATTGGGTCATTGTGAACAACTTATCTGATCATCTATTTTAAAGCCTTGTTAAATCGTTCAGTCAAACCATTCGTCTGCGGATGGTAAACAGTGGTACAGAAGTCTGTATGACCATCAGCATCAAGTGACTATGTGAGAACCCTAACTACAAAGAGGACTATTTCATTTATGTTAGATAGAATGCCCAGAGGGGACTGGGCGGTCTCGTGGCCTGGAACCCCTACAGATTTTATTTTTTTCTCCAGCTTTCTGGAGTTTTTTTTTGTTTTTTCTGTCCACCCTGGCCATCGGACCTTACTCCTTTTCTATGTTAACTAATGTTGTCTTATTTTACTTTCTTATTTTGTCTTTTATTTTTCTTTTCTTCATTATGTAAAGCACTTTGAGCTACTTTTTGTATGAAAATGTGCTATATAAATAAATGTTGTTGTTGTACTCAATTTCTTAATAGCAAGCTGTTACACAATTGTTTCATCACGCGAGAAGTAAAAGGTGTGCCCTGATCAGTTAGAATTTCTCTAGGGATGCCAATACGAGTAAACATCTCGTACAAAGCTTTGGCTGCAGTGAAAGAACTGGCTTTTTTCAAAGCAGCCACTTCTGGATATTGCGTAGTATAGTCAACCAACACAAGCATATATTGATACCCATTTTTAGTCTTAGGTAGAGGGCCTACAATATCTAATCCTACTCGTTGAAAGGGGACTTCCAAAATAGGCATAGGAGAAAGGGGAGCCCGAGGAGGTCTATAAGCAGAAACGATCTGCCAGTCAGGACATGAAGTACAGAATCACTCCACATCTTTCCCCATATTCAGCCAATAAAATTGTTTTGATAAACGTTCTCTAGTCTTATCAGTTCCCAGGTGCCCTCCCAAGATGTGAGAGTGGGCTAACTGTGAAAGAATATCCCTATGTACTTCAGGTACAACTAACTGTTCAATATATTCCCCCACTAAATGATCTGATATCGCTCTAAAAAGGCAGCTGTCCTTCTCAAGAAAGTGCGGGGTTTTTAAGCCCCCGGATGCATGCTCTTGATAATAAGAGTCACTAGCAGAGCGAACCTGTTTAAATGCATATTCTAATGAGCTATCGGCATGCTGCAAGCGCACAACATCCAACTGCTAGCCAGTGCTCGGTTCTTGTTCGGAGGCATTTGCAAGTTGAGAAGTTGTAGATGGGCCAGCCAGTTGCTCTAGGAAATTGGGGGTGTCTCTCTCGGTCTCGCTGGAGACATCGGGTTCAGTATCTAATCTGGGCTCAAGATCTTCCCCGAGACCTTCCCCGAGAGCCACCAGTTCTCCTTCTTCCTCCCCCCTGTTAAGATTGACAGCGGGCTTAATGATTGGCGCCCGACATTCGGTCATGAGACTAGGAAAGAGGGCATTCCTCCTGCCGATCAGCAAGGGCCAGGGGCAGGAGTCCGAAATGGCAGACTAAACTTTAAAGTGCCAACCCTGATATGTTAAAGGAAGAAGCAATGTATGATAGTCTTCAACATCTCCATGTACACAACGTATGTTTACAGTTTCAGTGTTAAACAGGTATCTGTCGTCAAGACAGTCTCGTCTGACAATACAAAGGTCACTTCCTGAGTCCAATAATGCCGAGATCTCGCAGCCCCCCAACTTCACCGAGATCATTAAGCCATCCTTTTTATCTGAAGAATAAGGAACATGGGAGCAACAAACCTTGGCCAAACCAATTGCCAACGATTGAGCAGGGGATAGGCAACATGCCCTCACCCAGTGGCCAGGTTGATCACACCGGAAGCATCTTCGTTCAGATCCACTGCCGAAATATCCACGGCGATGTCCATGATGACCTCCTGCCTCCCAAGATATGGGCGCTATGTCAACAACTGGATCCCCTGGAGGTCTTCCTGATGAAATCCAATTCTCAGGTTTTACAGCTTGTTGATGCTCTAACCTCCAGTCAAAGCGACGAGCATTCCCTGGGTGATCCATCGGAGTCTGAAAAACAGGATGAGGAGCAGCAAATCCACCACTTTTTCTCATGAGAGCCCTCCAAACGTTTGGCTATGATCGTCATGAGTCTACATCATGACGAAGAAATGAATCTCGGAGAACTGCAGGTATTCCTGTCAGCAGTATATTCATGACAACCTTTTCCACAATGCGCTCCATCTCATTTCCTTCAAACCAGCAATGAACTTTATGAATCAAATCTTGTATCTGCGCACGAATGAGACCATCCATGTTCAGTTTCCAATCATGAAGCGCAAAACCTTTAGACAAAAACCTCGTAATTTTACGTAAAACAACCTGCCGCTTCAAGAAATCATAATCGCCGAGTTTATCGTGAGGCACATTCCGTAAGGCAAGTAAGGCATCTCCAGACAAAAAAGGGGTGACAATCACGGTCCAGGTTCATTTGTCTCATCCTATCAAAGTCGTTACATGCTCAAAAGCTAAAAGAAACATCTCTGGGTCATCTGAAGGACCCATCTTTGTCAGCACATCCTTAGAATTATCAGGAAGAGCAGGAATTAGATCATCCTCTGAGTCGTGAGGAAACGGGACATTCTGAGCGATTTGAAACAATTCCTCGGCATCCATCTGTGCAACCACTCCTGGTACCACTTGTCACGCTTGGGTCACAGATTTGCACAGAAGGTTATAGAGACAGGAACTTTATTCAAACACTGCAAACGAACATTTGTCTCTTCTTCAAAAGTTTAAACATGCTCCATGACAAGACAGAGATGACAGTTCCGTCAGGAGCAGAGAATGTCAGAGAGAGAGAGAGAAAAGCAAACAATCAATTCCAAAACTGTTCAGGCTTTTAAGTATGCGGAGTACCCGCGGGAAGCATATCACTCGATAGAGCAGCCCACAAGCAAGCCCAGCAAGTAAGGGGGCAATGTGAAGGTAGTCTGTCAACGTTTTTAGGAGGGGTTTTCCCAAGAGCATCTGTATCCTCTAGGGATGCGTTTAGCCCCCCAGCTCACAATATATAAAATAAACAAACGACAACCCATAAACAAATCACCTGGCTTGAATAATGAAGAGCTGCTGCTATGCTGGTGTCAAAAACAGGCTTGTAGGTGGAAGTAAGATGGTCAGACCTGTCCAGATGTACCACAGGTTTGCATTTAAAGGCATTATCATTTGAATACAACGTACAACTTGTTGAGTCCACAAAAAGGAACATACCGTTAGAATATAGTTCCATCCAAAGTTGCCTGGTTGAAGTTGCCAGTGTTCAGATTGCCTCATTTACAGTGGTAAAAACAGATTAAATAATTTCTGATACTGAGTTTAAAAATAAATATCAATGGGTTGATGCAGCCCCCTCCTAGGCAGTACCCTGATCAAATTCAGTCAGCATTTCACCGACACTTTTTGCTATTTCTCATTCACATAAATCTCCAGACCACCTCCCACTTTTCTTCTCTATATGATTATATCACTCTGATCAGATTGTATTCTGAATTGAATAGCATCGCTTTAAGGTGGTTCACCACAATACCTGAACTCCCTGTGACCTGCTACAGCTCTTTCAACTTAAAAAACAATTGAACATTCCTCAATATATGGAATCTGATCAGTTTTGGACCCTTTCCGTCTCACTTTTATCCTCACACTGGATCTGCCATCCTTAGGCAAGCTGTTCCTCTGATGAGGTTGTGATAGAGCTCCTTTGGTGGTAGTAATTGCAGTGCTATCAACCGAGTATGAGAATATTTAATATATCCCACTTTATGTTCTTTCTTACATTCTCTGATGTTGTAGACGTAAGATAGCCTTTAGATCCTCCACACTTACCGTGTGACACCTCTCAAGTTCGCAGCTTGAGAGAAAGGCAGTCAAGACTAGCCAAAGCTTGGGTCTACGATGACAGCAGCATATATTCAATTTAAAAATTCATTAAAAAATGCTACCAACAATCCAAAAGCCAAATATTAACATTAATAAATTATAACTTTAATAAAAAAATGTAAAAAAAGATGAGAAGAGCTTCTGTAAAAAGGCTGCCCAGAAGTATTATAAGAATATTATAGAGCTCCGTAAGTGTACAAGTATATATACAACACGCATTTAAGCATACACATAACATGTATACATAGAAGTATGTAAGTGTACCAGTTGTCTCTTTTTTTCTCATCTTTCTTTTGCTCTGCACACTTATAATATTATAGATGTCTCTGCATGGATGGTAGGTTGTGCTGTTATAGCTAGTCTTTTTTAAGTATCACAGATCACAGGTATGGTATGCAGATGCTTTCCAAAAAAAGGCTTCATAAAAACTGACTTAAATATTCAGCAATTCTCAAATTGTTTGATGAGTTCAGAAAAAAAGAGTGACTAGGCAGACCATATTTGCTTACTTAAACATTAACATAATAATATACTGAATATATAATAATATACTATATGTAATGTATAATAATATATTAAAGATATCTAATTTAAAAAATGTGATTATTTTGTTTGTCAGGAATGGTCCTGCCGTTCCTTTCCTTTTTTTGTATGGAAACATGTTATTATTTTCTTTTTTGTATACTGTACATATTATCATAATGTAATCCATGTGTTTTTAAATATTGTGATTATTGTAGGCTTACAATACCAAACTTGTTCGATTTCTTTGCATTTATTAAGATGGGATTTATTAGAGAATCTGACTTTTGAAGCCTTATCACATTTGATGTAGAGATCTCTTGCATATGTTAATTGCTGTGTCACTACCCCAATTTTCAATATATATTGTGATTTACATTAGATGATGTGCATAAATGTAGGTAAAGCTATCATTTTGCTTGTTTCACAACAAATGCAGGACTGTATTTATTTTTTTTGAAAAAAAAAATTAGAATGTAGTTTTTGTTTCTAATATATTGTAAATCTCTTTGTCCTGAATGTCTAGATTTACCAAGGGAGAAGGATGGACAAGGTAAGCATCTGAAATTTGTTTCCTTTACAATGTCTGCATCTAGGACTTATACCAAAATGTAAAACGTGTTGTTAGTTCTGGGAAATCTTTTATGAACTCAGGAGGACTGACAGAAGGTCACACTGACTACTTTAGTGTATCATATGTGTTTAATGATTATTTGTGTCCTGGACAAAGGAAAACAGTATTAACAATAGTTTTTTGAAAGTTTTTTTTTTTTTTTTTTAGACTGGGGGCTTCTGCTCGCCAACCCCTTGTCCATCCCACCACCCCTCCCCCCCAGTGCTACACACCATTGTGACAAGGGGAGCTGAACGCACCCCACTCAACAATTTCCATGGAGTGCACATACTTATTCAGTATTTTTACTTTGTTTACTGTGTTGTAAACTGTTTGTTTAATGATATACAGTACAATCTCATCTACTGGAGAAAGCTGAATTATAGAGATTTGTTAGATTGGTTGGTAAATATTCTATAATTCACAGGACTTTCACATCCTTCTTCCTGTACTCAACATCCACCTGGTTCATATCTGGACTGTAAATAATCCAAATATTATTAATTCTGTTAGTGATGAAATTTGGATGGTATCTTGGGATTTGGTATTGGTTTTGTGACCTTGACAGAATAAATAAATCATAGTCATCCCATGATGTGAATCTAGCTCTCTTTTATAGGGTGTGAACCATAAAGTCACAAACACATAAAGTTTTGGGGCCCCAAGGGATGCCCAATTTAATGTTCAGTAATGAGAGAAAGATTCAAATATGGAAAAATGAATTGAAAACTATGCTCTGGTGTGTTCCGTCTTCTTACGTAGATGGTCCTGAAATGAACACAGCGAGTGCTTCTATATCGTTGTGTAGGTATGTGAAATTTACAACCTTCATTTCTGCATCTTTTGAATTTATGAACTGGTGCTCAGTCATAAGGTGGCTGTATCGGTTTTCTTACCTGTCAACTGAGACCAAATCCACACTAACACTAATAATTCAAAAACACATCTTTTATATTCATTTTGCTTTCTGTTCACATTGAAATGGTGTTTTCAACTGCCAAAACTATATTATTTTAAAAATGGGCTCCATAATGTGTAAATTTGAAAATGGCAGGTCTTGCATAGCAGTGTGGCAGGGGAAAACCAAGCTTTTAAAAAGCACTGACATATCTTTATTTATATCCAACTTACATCAGTCCATAAGGCTTGTAAAATCTCTTACCCTGTCCAATTAATAAAAAGATTTATCTGGATATCTCCATAAGTAAAGCCAGTGTCAGCTCTACATGCACTTTTGCAAGATGACTCACACCATAACTTCCCTACTCAATCAATTTGGTAATATGATTTATCCATGGTCACTCCTCTGTAATGGTCAGTTATTTTTCAAACCATGACTAGGTCTGGTTGAAACCCAAGCTTCCAAAATATTCAATTAAACTTTGTAAATAGCATTTATTCCACTCCATGTTAAGGACTTATTATGGGATTTATTTAGACAAACACTGTGTGTATCTGGTTATTTTATTGTTTTAGTAAACAGCTGATAATAAAAAAAGAAAATGCTGACTTACTATTGACATGTTATGTGGCTCTGACTTCAATTTTGTCCTCTGTGAGCTCATCTTTACTGTGGAGATAGTCCTGCCCTAACCTCTCTGCATGGGGTTAAGGGTACTATGTTATGAAACACTTGAATATTTTGCTGCATGTATTCTGACAGAACTTCTAGTGCAGTCCTTTGGCAACAGTATTCTTGTTTGTAACACTTAACAGTTATGCTCAACGTTTTGACATTTCACTTGTCTTTGGGTTTGCTCCTTAAACAAACAGCATTCTTTCCTGACAAACCACACATGCTCAATAAAAACTGAGGTTTCAGTGTAGATAATAAACTTTTAGAAATGAGCCAAAAATGCCAGTGTGAATGGAAACTTTTAAAGCAAAAAATTTGGATTCAAATGCATTCATGTTAGTTTGGAGTAAACCTCAGTCAAACTGCCTTGTATTCTTTTCTTTAAACAATGCATTCCTATAAATGTCTACTACACTGTCTACATGTTAAAAGAGGTGAAGCATGCAGGTTTAAAACACCTATCTGTCGTCCATGGAATGAATGAAACTATGGGGTCCTGCTTGTTTTCACAGTGTGAATACCCAGCAAAACAAATTCCCAAATAATTTTAAAAATCCCAGCTAGACCAACATGTTAGGCCTCAAAAGGGGGGTACTGTATGTTAAGGAAAAGAGGAAGTTTGGTAACCCAACTGAAAACAGCATCAATAGTCTAGGTGCGAACAAAGAAAAGCACGAGCTTTAGCAGAAAGGCAGGTAAGATTAAATATACAAGATGTTGCTAAAATAAAAATAAGTAGATTTATAAACAGCTTTTTTATGAGCTTAGAATGACTGTCCAGAACTAAACACAGTACCCAGGTTATCACAAGCAGATATTGACATTAAAACTATTATTTCTTCATTTAATTTAAAATTAAACTAAAATTAATTCTACATCCAGTGAATATCACCTCACTATGTTTGTCATATTTTAATTGTTATACTAATGTAGATTACTTTAGCCTCAAAAAACCAACTAACAACGTAATGTTAGTGTGTACGAAATTATTTTCCAGCAATTAAGTGTGCTGTTTTAGCTGCCTCATTAACTGCACATCTCTGCGATTCTGCATGTCCATTAGCTAATTGCATGTTTTATGATTAGATTGTCCTTGCATTTCAAATATAAGCTGAGCCACACAAATCTCTGGTCTATATGGAGGGTGACAAGTTGAAAATGGATGGATTGGTGGACACACAATTGTCCATTGCATTCAGATGATGAATGAAAATTTAATCAGTATCATCTCCAACACTCTCTTTCAAATAGAAGAGGCTACAAGTTAAAATAATAGCTACTGACATTGTCATGCTCTCAAGACATGTATAAAACATTTTATTTCTGAATTATGTTTTTTTTTTTAAATTGCTAAGGCGGGTTCTGCAATACTGACGTCACTGTCTCAAAACCCTGTACACAGTCTGCAGTACCAACACATACCTTGACCAAACAGTTAATCTCCCCTCCAAAATGCACTACAGCCACCAAAACAGTTAATCCATGTCTCAAAATAGTCTCATACTACCAAAACATTGGCACTTTACATCTTTCTGGAAGAACGCTATATCATACATGAAAGAAAGGCTTACAAAACACAGACAACATCCTTAAAGGATTGTCTTTAGAGTAAATCCAGATTTTACTTCAGGGTAAATACAGAATACAGTAATCCCTCGCTATATCGCGCTTCGCCTTTCGCGGCTTCACTCTATCGCGGATTTTATATGTAAGCATATTTAAATATATATCGCGGATTTTTTGGTGGTTCGTGGATTTCTGCGGACAATGGGTCTTTTAATTTCTGGTACACGCTTCCTCAGTTGGTTTGCCCAGTTGATTTCATACAAGGGACGCTATTGGCAGATGGCTGAGAAGCTACCCAACTTACTTTTCTCTCTCTCTCTCTTGCGCTGACATTCTCTGATCCTGACATAGGGGGATTGAGCAGGGGGGCTGTTCCAACACCTAGACGATACGGACGCTCGTCTAAAAATGCTGAAAGATTATCTTCATGTTGCTCCCTTCTGTCCAGCTGCTTTGTGAAGTGACATGCTGCATGGTGCTTCGCATACTTAAAAGCTCGAAGGGCACATATTGATTTTTGATTGTTTGTTTTTCTCTGTCTGTCTCTCTCTCTTTCTCTGCTCCTGACGGAGGGGGTGTGAGCTGCCGCCTTCAACAGCTTTGTGCCGCGGTGCTTCGCATACTTAAAAGCCAAACAGCCCTATTGATTTGTTTGCTTTTCTCTCTCTTTCTGACATTTTGTGCTCCTGACGCGCACTCCTTTGAAGAGGAAGATATGTTTGCATTCTTTTAATTGTGAGACGGAACTGTCATCTCTGTCTTGTCATGGAGCACAGTTTAAACTTTTGAAAAAGAGACAAATGTTTGTTTGCAGTGTTTGAATAAAGTTCCTGTCTCTCTACAACCTCCTGTGTTTCTGTGCAAATCTGTGACCCAAGCATGACAATATAAAAATAACCATATAAACATATGGTTTCTACTTCGCGGATTTTCACTTTTCGCGAGGGGTTCTGGAACGCAGCCCCTGCAATGGAGGAGGGATTACTGTATTCATTAAAAAAAATAATACTTATTGTCAATAGTACAGACAGAAACACAATACACACACTTGTAGTTGCTCCATGACTGTAATAGTACTTCAGTGGTAATTTTCTAATCTATCCGCTCCTCTGGATTCAGCCACAGGTTCTTATTGACATCGCATCCGATGTCCTTTCTAGCGATACATCGTGGGTAGTACTGTATAACTTGGCATGCCTGATCCATCCTTGACATTGCTTGGACGAAATAACTTGGCATCCAGCAGTCATAGCATCCTGTCCTGACATGTGATCATGTGGCCAGTGGTCATAAACTTTACAACTCCATGCAGAAAAGAATTCCACAGTGGGATTTAGAAGGAGGAGCATGGTGACAGAAACAACAAAGACATCTTTGGGTGTGCTGCACACCACTCTGTGACTGCAGTGGTGGTGGAATGCCACATTATCCCACACCACAACAAATACCAGAAGCATTTGTGCTCACTCACTCTCTCTCATCCTCTGGTACCTGATGTCACTGTATTGTATATTGTAATAGCCAGCATGGTCACTCTAGAGATGGGCGGGTTCTGGACAGGTGATTGACAGCTGGGTATTCAAGGGTGTGCTGAGCTCTGCATTCCAGGAACCCCTGGAACTTTCTCATTATACCTTTCAAGTCCAAGAAGGCTCGAGAAGGCAAGTGGAGACTCCCATGGTATTATAAATACAGCCTTGCAAATGGTAAAGGGGATAACTGGGAAAAGGGACATGACACAAGACATTGGACGATGATCGGGAACACTGCGAGAGTAGAATAGCCTGTCTAGTGAAATGACTGTTATTTTTACAGGGCGTTTGCGTGTTTGAATCTGCTGGAAGACTGGTGTAAGTTATTTGTTGTGGAATAAACATGCACATTATTGGACTTAACTTCTATTCAGTGTGTGTCTTAATCTTTTCATCTAGGTGTTCATTACAATATAGTAAATGCTATACCGTAATATGCAGTTCTGTCTGACACTGCTGAAGAATCTGCATATTACCTGTTGGTTTAGCGAAACATTCTTATGATTGATGTAACCATTGTGCGCTACAGATTTGGCTGCAGTTATAACCCTGCTTCTCTCAGATAGACTCCATGGTTGATAACATGGTCAATGATAGTAGCTCTTGCAGTTTTTTTCAATTTCTAAGACAGATTCTGCAATACTGAATTTGCTGTCTCAAAACTCTTCATACCTGACCTAACAGTTAAGCTCTCCTCCAAAATGCACTACAGCACCAAAACAGTATCACTTTATGTCCATCGTGAGTAGTATCTCTTCACATGCCTGGTCTATCCTTGTCTTTGTTCTGGAGAAATATCTTGGCATCCAGCATTCATTGCATCCAGTAGTGATATCTAATCATGTGGCCGGTGGTCATAAACCTTCCACCTCCATACAGAAAAGATGGAGTTCAGGAAGGGGGAGTATGGTGGCAGAAGCAATGAGGACATCTTTGGGTGTGCTGCAAACCATTCTGTGACTGCTGTGGAGTGGTGGAATGCTGCGTTATCCCACACCACAATAAATACCTGCAGTAACACATTTGTGCTTGCCCACTGTCTCTCTGGTACCAGTGTCCTGTAGAGGTCATCGAGAATCAAAATGAGGTGCTCTGAGTTGTATGGGCCAATGACTGGTTTGTGTGACAAAACAAAAAATCACTCCATAATGCTGCACACATTGTGATGTTGGCTCCTCTCTTTCCTGGAACTTGCATAGTTGCTGTTTGACCTATAATATTCCGTCCTCGCTGCTGTTGTTTCACCAGGTTAAACCCAGCTTTATCCACAAAGATCAACACATGGAGTGTCCGCATAGCCTCCAAATCCATAACCCTCTAACAGGAAAAAATACCATATTGTTACATTACAGTAGCATACATTACTGCATACATAGCTCTGTATACCTTTGTGGTATATTGTACTTCAAAAGTAACTTGTAAGGAAGTAGCCTTATTCAGAGCTATGTACAGTTGATCAATTATAAGCACAATCCTGCTGGAGCAACTCTGGCTTACAAGGGTCTTGCTCAATGGCAAGATTTGAGTAGTGAGAAAAGCGCTATATAAATGCAAAGAATTATTATTATTATTATTAAGATAGTTGGGTTTGATCTAGGTTTGTACCCTGGACTGCTGTGTTCATAATGTTTCACCTTTAAAGCTACAACCACTAAAGAATGAGACACAACAGTTTTATATTGAATAGACCTCAAACCTGGACACATTGGTATCCGAGTTCCTTCACATCTACATTGTTCCTTTCAAATGGGACAGTGTATAAGCACTTCATGGTTAGTTTATGCTTTTGTAGCACTCTGGCAATTGTTGCTGTGCTGACACTTGTCACATTGTCAAACACTGTGATGTCTGCCAGAACTCTGTCCTGAATTTCACAGAGTCATATGGCATTGTCAGCAGTGACCATGTCAACAATGGCAGTTTCTTGCTCATCATTATAAATTCTGCCTCTGCCCTCTGTGCAAGGTAATCTTTGTATCCTACTATGAAGACAAAAATCAATAGTCAATGCATGTCAGTCAACTGTATATAGCACAAACTGTAATGAGCAGTTTTGACACTATAGGTGATTGCATCCTACCTGCTGGTTTGGTGGAATATTCTTATGATCATGTGACTGTGGCTCATTACAGATTTGGCTACACTCGTAACCCTGCCTCTCTGTACGAGAGTCCATGATTGATAACATGGTCAATGACTGTAGCCTTTATTTCATCTGTGACCACTGCCCTTGCTCTTCCTCATCTTTGTTGGCCTCTTCCTCTTCCTCCAACAATTCCTCTTCGTTGTTGACCTGCTTGGTCCATGCTTACAACAGCAGACATTCCAAAGATGACCTCTTATATGTGGATGACAATGAGATCAGTTTACCACAAAACACCTAGTTGGGTAATCAACTAACACAAACCAGCTGTGTTTGATCTCATGTCAATTGACATATTTTGTTTTTTATTATGTGTTTTTTACAAGCTATTTTAGAAAGGCCTTGATAGTAATTTAGCAAATTGTCATATTTCAGTTTTGAATGTCTTATTAGCAGTTTTGGTGACAGTATGTAGGCATGTGCAAAATGGCCTCTGCAAATGTAATGTTGTGATGTTGATGGATTTTGTGTGAGACAGGAATCCATGAATTTTGAACTGTTTAGTCACTGAATGCATTTTGTATCAAAGAGAAATGCTTAACAGTTTGGCCCACATAAGCTGATGTTGTGGTGACTGTATGAAGAGTTTTGAGAAAACAACTTCAGTATTGCAGAATCTGTCTTAGCAATTGAAAAAAACTATAATTCGTCTGTGACCAGTGACCTTGGTCTTCCTCACATTCGTTGTCTTCTCCTTCATCTTGCAACACATTTTCCTCTTTGTTTTTGCTGTTCTGCTAAGTCCATATTTATAAAGTAAGTTATTCCAAAGATGACCTTCTTATATATGGAAGATAATGAGATCAGCTAACACCAAAACACCTGGTTAGGCAATCAACTAAAATGGATACCTGATGTGTTTGGCCTCATTTATATTACAAACACCAAATGCATCAGGTATCCACTTCAGTTGATTACCTGACCAGGTGTTTTGCTGTTGGGTGTTTATTTTATATAATGTCATTTTTACTATTTGTTTTACAGGGGTCTTGATAGCGATGTCACAAATTGTAGTAATAGTTTTGAATGTACAGGTATGTTTAATAGTTTTGACAACAGTATGTAAGCATGTGCAAAATGCCCTCTAAAAATGTAAACTTTTGATGGTGGTGGATTTTGAGTGAGGAAAATATCCATAAATTTTGAGTACTAGGGTGTTGTACCGTGTTAGCCATTATGAATGTAGAGAAAAGCCAAGCAAAATGACACCTTTTATTGGCTAACTAGAAAGATTACAATATGCAAGCTTTCGAGGAAACTCAGGCCCCTTCTTCAGGCAAGATGTAATTACATCTTGCCTGAAGAAGGGGCCTGAGTTGCCTCGAAAGCTTGCATATTGTAATCTTTCTAGTTAGCCAATAAAAGGTGTCATTTTGCTTGGCTTTTCTCTACATAAATTTTGAGGTATTTAGTCATTGAATGCATTTCTTATGAAGGCAATATGAAATGATTTACAGTTTAACCCACATACACTAATGTTATGGCAACTATGTGTAGAGTTTTGAGAAAGTGACTTCAGTATTGCAGAACACACCTTAGCAACTGAAGAAAAACTGTAATTCCAAAGTGAGATAAAAAATTTCAACAACAAAAACCTTTTTTTGCCTTAAAAGGTTTAGTTCGTGTGTGCGGTATTCAATATGCCAGGACTGCCAAACTCACATCCTGGAGGTCAGCAGTAGCTGCAGCTTTTCATTCCAGCCACTTTCTTAATCAGTTAGAGGTTATTATTGTAAAATAGAATACATTTGTTTGGCATTCATTTTAACTGATTTGCTTTATAAGACACAGAACCCCTCATTGCTTATGTGTTCTTAACCAGCTTCTAAATAATGAGGTGCGAAGTTTACAAGAAAAAAAACAACTAACTCAATGGGTCTTGATCTCTGTGCCTCCAAAGCCACCATTTTCACCTCTACCAATCTCTCAATTAGAAGCCAGAAAATTTGTGATTATGAAAGGTTTATTTTATTGGAGGAACTACATCTTACAATCTTTATCACAGTTTGTAAAGGAAGTGATGGCACCTGGGAATTCATAGCCATCATTGCCCATGGTTTAACTGGATACAGTGCTGTTCAAATTGACAGTCCATAAGAACTTTATAGGTATGGCAAAGAAGAAGACACCTTTAAGTCTATTAAGCTTGTTTGGTTGGCTAATAACTTAAGTTGTCCCAATATTTTTCATCCAGATATTTTTATGATTTTCATAAATGTGATCAAAGCCATCTTTATTCTTTAAAGAATTGCACACTTAATAAAATAATACAGTATTCTGTTTTGGTAAAAAGCATTTAGAACTGTAACACATGCTGTTTCTTTTTTAACGTAAATTGCTTTGCTTCTAATTTCTAGAATTACAGAAGACGAATAAGGAATTGGGTAAGCAGGTTTCTTTTCCTCACAATTTTCATTTTGGGCTTAGAAAATAATTTATATAGACGTGGTTAATTCTGGCACACTTTTGTGAACTCCGGAACAGAAGGCAGGATGTCAAGCTGGCTGGTTTAACAAGAGAGTGGAAAGACTGACCTCACCTTGAGATATCAAATGGAGGTTAAAGGAGCATTTCAAGAATTTCCTGAACATAGCAGAGACACCTCACCTACAAAAGGCCATGTCGAAGACATCTGGTGGAAGGCATTGTATTCCTATGGGTGTGGTCAACTACATTAGTTGAAAGTTTACACAATGGCAAGGAAGGAATTGAGCAGGAAGTGCTGAAGATCCACATATTTTGGGGTGTTGTTTTTAAAGCCAGTTAGTTGGAAGGCAGGGAGAGTACACCGCAATGCTTAGGGAGGTGATTTCTATTTTTGAAAAGGGGGACAAAAAGTGGGATCACACCTCTCAGTTTCAAAAGGAAAACTTACGGCAATGTTCTGAACAGGATCAATTTAGCCAAAAGTTAAACCTTAGATTCAGCAAAATCAATTTGTATTTCATTCTGTGTATGTAACAGACTAAAAGTGCTTTGAACTTCTATAGATGTGTAGATGTCAGGGAAGTATGACCTCAAACCCCAGAGTGTACTTTGGGATTTTATACTGGAATTTAACGTTTCTGGAGACTCCACAGTCAACCATTTGATCCCTGTATTTGCAGGGAATTTTGTCCAAGGTTTTGGTATCAAGTAAAATTCAAGGAAGGTGAGTACTGAATTCCACCAACATCTCATCTTTATCAGTTTAGGATTGTCAAGATACAACTGAGTTTTGGAAAGTTTCAAGAGGCTTACATATTAGCCTTACATATTGTTTTGTCCTTTTTGACTTCACCAACTCTGATCATTGGTGTACACTGAAATATTTCTCAGCAAAGCATACTGCTATTGGAATGACATTCAAATATTAAATTAAGCATGTATTCCAATAAACTGGATCAACTTCAAGTTTAGGAGTTTAAGTGCTGAATGATGGTAAGAAGAATCAAGAGAATGGGTAATAGCTGTACTTTAGCAACAGTAGCCCTTCAAGTATGCTGCTAATGGAGAAGCAGGAGTCAGGTTCTTGAGTAGCTGGACATTCTACATCTTCATCCTCACCTAATTTCACAAACTGTGTAATGCCGGAAAAAATAAAATCACAGCAACAATTGATTGAAAAGATACACTTTGATGTTGTGTGGAGCTCATTTTTGACTGTAAGGTGAGTAACTCAGTAGTTTTAAAGAAACTCAGACTGTAGCAACTGTGGGTGACAAGAAGCAATTTGAGGTAGTTTTGTGCAATTAATGATAATTTACCTAGGTACCTACTATAGAGCCAGTACATGCCTTTCACAGGGATTAGACATTCGGGGGCACATCAGATGATGCTAAATAGATTAAATTGTTATGTGACATGGAACCATTTGAAAGTTTTGTGTGAGCAGCTACAGCCTGTTTGTACTAATAAAGTAAAACAAAGTAGAAAACCTTTCTGGACCCTTCTCAGCAACAAGCCAGCATGACTGTTGTGTGGATAAACTATCCAGAAGAAGAGATAAGAATGGAGAAGAAGAAACTTTTAATACCGGACAACTTTAAAAAGAGTGATTTCTTCTGATTGACTCAAAGATGCGAGAAAATAGAAAAATGTTGTCTTAGACTGGCCAAGAAGCACTTCAGGTTAAACCTAAAGTAAAGAATTTCAAAGATATTTTAGTGTATAAAGTCCCAAATTCATCCTGGGCCTATGACAGTGTTTTTTTATGATGGAGTTAAATTTCTTCCCTTTGCTGTAGAACTGTTGTACTGCTGCAGTGCTTGAGTTTCTAGTTTGGTACAAAAGACATATATGAAAAGAATTAAAAAGAATTTTGATAAAAATGTGTTAATGTTATCATGTCACATACCTTATGCCCATTTTGGACTAGAATCCATTTTCAAGTTCTTATTTTTAAACAGCTTAGTGCTTCAGCAAAATCATGTAAGTAACCCTGTTTATTGGGGAGCTGATCTCTGGCTTTTACAAAGTCAACAGTAAAAATAAAACTGTGCAGCAGTAACATTCAGTTGGTGCACACATAAGCTGTGGAACACAAACGTCACATTTATCGAGCACAGGTTGAGAAAAGTGCTTACAGGGGAGTTAACGTGATGGAAGTTTCTCTTTATTTTACTTTTCATTGCTTTATTAGTGTTTTATTGTCTTAATGCTCTTACCTGTTTGTGTTATTTATTTAGTGTTATAAATTATTACTATTATTTTTTTTATCTGTTTTTATCAATGTAGCTCTTTTATCTATAAAAGTGCAACAATTATATTTTCTAAATAACTACCACAATAACAATAATAATAATAATACCAATGTTTTGATATGACATTAATAATTGAAAATATGACTTCTTCTGCTTTCTTTTAGAGAAATTACTTAATGAAAAGGACATTTTGAATAAAGGTGAGTATAAAAATATGAAAGTTCATAAAATCACATGGCTTTGAAGTAGAAAGTATCATCTACTAAACACAGACTGGACAGATTTTACCTTCACAATGTAAAACAACTACAACCAACTGGGGTCAGCTTTTAGATGACTTGAAGAGTCTGTCAGCAATGCAATACACAGAAAATGTTTTATGTTTTATCTTTTTTTATACATTTGGATATTAGAACATTTAGCCCAAGTGGACAATACTGTGTGTGTGAACACTTACTAGTGAGAAAGAACAGTAGTAGGTTATTCATATTTTCAGTTTAGTTAAATTTGTTTGTATTTCCAAATTTTTACAATTACCCTAAGTTCTTGTCTATAAGCCGGACTCATGTATTAGCCGGAGACCAAAAATCATACGAATTTTTAAAATAAAATCGTATCATAGATAAGCCGGACTCATGGATAAGCCGAACGTACTATAACCTATAACTAATAGAAGGGAGGGAGGTCAGTGGTCTCACTCGCGCCCATTTAATTTCTTTAAGGGGGGAGAGAGTGTGAGATATTGCCGTCTCTCTCACTCCCCGCATGGCGCGGTTGGAGCGGCCGGAGCGCGTTCTTTCTGCTCTGGGCGTCGCCGAGTCAACACGAGCGCGTAGCGGTCATTTAAATTGTGATTTTATATGTAAGCATATTTAAATATATATCGCGGATTTCTGCGGACAATGGGTCTTTTAATTTCTGGTACATGCTTCCTCAGTTGGTTTGCCCAGTTGATTTCATACAAGGGACGCTATTGGCAGATGGCTGAGAAGCTACCCGGCTTACTGTTCTCTCTCTCTTGCGCTGACTATCTGTGATCCTGACGTATGGGGATTGAGCAGGGGGGCTGTTTGCACACCTAGACGATACGGACGCTCGTCTAAAAATGCTGAAAGATTATCTTCACGTTGCTATCTTTTGTAAAGCTGATTCCTGAAAAGACATGCTGCACAGTGCTTCGCATACTTAAAAGCTCGAAGGGCACGTATTGATTTTTGACTGAAAAACAAACTCTCCCTCTCTCTCTCTTTGTCTGCTCCTGACGGAGGGGGTGTGAGCTGCCGCCTTCAACAGCTTTGTGCCGCGGTGCTTCGCATACTTAAAAGCCAAACAGACATATTGATTTGTTTGCTTCACTCCTTTGAAGAGGAAGATATGTTTGCATTCTTTTAATTGTGAGACGGAACTGTCATCTCTGTCTTGTCATGGAGCACAGTTTAAACTTTTGAAAAAGAGACAAATGTTTGTTTGCAGTGTTTGAATAACGTTCCTGTCTCTCTACAACCTCCTGTGTTTCTGCGCAAATCTGTGACCCAAGCATGACAATATAAAAATAACCATATAAACATATGGTTTCTACTTCGCGGATATTCTTATTTCGCGGGTGGCTCTGGAACGCAACCCCCGCGATGGATGTATAAGCCGGACTTATGTATAAGCCGATATTCTATTTTTTCATTTTCACAACTTTTTTCCTTAGATAAGCCGCGGCTTATTGACAAGAACTTAGGGTATTATTTAGTAACATTTTGTATTTACCTGTAAAATATCAATTCAAGTAAACTAATAACACTAAACACACATCAAAACATAAATAAATCTCAATAAAACTCCACTGAATAACATTTGTGTTGAAAATAAACCTCTGGGTGTTTTCGGTTGGTTACTGAGTGACTTAATTTATCTGATTCAGATATTTTTGTGATTTTCATCAATGTGAGCAAAGCAGTTTTTATGCTTTAAAGAACTGTGGACTTATTAAAAACCTATTTGTAAACTGATGCAAAGCATTTAGACTGTAACACATACTTTTTCATTTTTAATATAAATATCTTTGTTTCTAATTTCTAGATTTGCAAAAGGAGCAGAAGGAGAATGGTAAGCATGCAAAGTTTGTTTTTCCTCACAATAGCTACATCTTGAGGTTAGGACAAACTTTTATGGATGTGGTGAGTTCTGGTAAACCTTTTGTGACCTGAGGAAGGGTAGACAGAGTGTCACATGGGCTGTTTAGCAAGAAGCATGAAAGACTGACATCACCTTAGGCTATCGTCTGGAGATGTAAGGAACACTTCAGGCTACAGCCTGTTTGTATTAATAAAGTTAAACAAAGTAGAAAACCTTTCTGGACCCTGCTCAGCAACTAGCTAGCATGACTGTTGTGTGGATAAGCTATTCAGAAGAAGAGATAAGAATGGAGAAGAAACAACTTTTAATACTGGACAACTTTAAAAAGAGTAATTTCTTGTGATTGACTCAAAGATGCAAGGAAATGGAAAAATGTTGACTTATACTGGCCATGGAGCACTTCAGGTTAAACATAAAGTGAAGAATTTCAAATATATTTTAATGTACAAAGTCCCATATTGATCCCGGGCCTAAGACAGTGTTTTTTTATTTTTGTATGTTAGAAATATTGCATATTGAGTTAAAATCTTCCCTTGGCTGTAGAACTGTTGTACTGCAGCAGTGCTTGGGTTTCTGGTTTGGTACAAAACACATACATGATGTGACATGAAGAGACATGAGACATGGCAAAGGTTTGGGGCAGTCACCCACATAATCTGTATCCTGGCTGCAAAAAGTAAAGGTTGAGTGTAAGTAAAGTTTACAAGACAGTCCTAAACAGAACTGAATTCCAGAGGAAGGGAGTGAGGCTTTATAGGAAGTCTGGGGGAAGTGATGTCGTCCTCGGGGCCGGGACCGTAAGTGGCGTGTTCCAAGTCGAGGCAGTGGCTCCAGGTGGGATTTCCCGAGAAAGGTCTGCAGGGAACTTAGAAAGAACGTTAGTGCACCCCGCTACTCCCTGGGCAGATGTGTTACCATTATTCTCCAAGCCCTTCAGCTGCCTCCTATTCACACGTGTGTGACAATGAAAAGAATTAAAAAGAATTTTAACAAAAATGTGTTAAAGTTATCATGTCACATACATTATGTCCATTATGGACTAGGATCCATTTTCAAGTTCTTATTTTTAAACAGCTTAGTGCTTCAGCAGAATCATGTAAATAATCCTGTTTATTGGGGAACTGATCTCTGGCTTTTACAAAAGTCAACGGTAAAAATAAAACTGTGCAGCAGTAACATTCAGTTGGTGCACACATAAGCTGAAGAACACAAATGTCACATTTATTGAGCACAGGTTGAGAAAAGTGCTTACAGGGGAGTTAACGTGATGGAAGTTTCTCTTTATTTTACTTTTCATCGCTTTATTAGTGTTTTATTGTCTTAATGCTCTTACCTGTTTGTGTTATTTATTTAGTGTAATAATTTATTACTATTACTTTTTTATGTTTATATCAATGTTGCTCTTTGATCTATAAATGTGCAACAATTATATTTTCTAAATAACAACTACCACAATAATAATAATAATAATAATGTGTTTTAATATGACATTTATAATTTAAAATATGACTTTTTCTGATTTATTTTAGAGAAATTACGTAATGAAAAGGACATTTTGAATAAAGGTGAGTATAAAAATATGAAAGTTCATAAAATCACATGGCTTTAAGTAGAAAGTATCCATATTACTAACCGAGAATAAACCGGATATGGACGCAGGGACACGGCGATGGGACCATGAGACGTACTGCGCAGGTGCACGTCTCATAAACCGCAAGCGAAGTCTTATCCACCGCGAACAAAGGAGTCACGGCCCAAGAACGAAAGAGCTCGACTAACGTGAATGAGAAATGAAGCAACAACGCGTCCATAGCTAACGACTAACGACACAGCCTCACACAAAAGAGGATTCTGCGCTGCACCCCAGAGTCAAACGTGAGAGGCTACGGAGGCCCCACAGGTCCACAAAGATAGTACAGAAGGCGCATGCGTCATCGCCATATTGTGAGTGGCACTACTGCGGAGTGAGGTTAGGAATAATGTGCTGCTTGGGATTGTACAAACCGCTGAACGCATTACACCAAATTCAAACACAATACAGCTCAACGATACAAACACGAGCCCACCTGGATAAGATCAATGAACGCAGGCGCCTACAACGCGCGTCTGAAACTGCGGAAGCAAAGCAGGCACGGGTTCAAAACGAACGAGCTTGAATGATGGATATACAAACACGAACCCTCCTGGATAAAATCAATGAATGCAGGCGCCTACAACGCGCGTCTGAAATGCCGCGGGAAAAGCGGGCACGGCTCCAACACGAACGAGCTCGACTAATGTATTTCAGGATACCCATTGCTGGGGGTAGGCGAGCGAAGCGAGCAGGGGGCGGACCCCCCTTGTCATCTACTAAACACAGACTGGACAGATGTAACCTTCATAATGTAAAACAACTACAACCAACTGGGGTCAGCTTTTAGATGACTTGAAGAGTCTGTCAGCAATGCAATACACAGAAAATGTTTTATGTTTATCTTTTTTTATACATTTGGATATTAGTAAATTTAGCCCAAGTGGACAGTACTATGTGTGTGAACACTTACTAGTGAGAAAGAACAGTAGTAGGTTATTCATATTTTCAGTTTAGTTAAATTTGTTTGTATTTCCAAATTTTTACAATTATTATTTAGTAACATTTTGTATTTACCCATAAAATATCAATTCAAGTAAACTAATAACATTAAACACACATCAGAACATAAATAAATCTCAATAAATCTCCACTGAATAACATTTGTGTTGAAAATAAACCTCTGGGTGTTTTTGGTTGGTTACTGAGTGACTCAATTTATCTGATTCAGATATTTTTGTGATTTTCATCAATGTGAGCAAAGCAGTTTTTATGCTTTAAAGAACTGTGGACTAATTAAAAACCTATTTTAAACTGATACAAAGCATTTAGAACTGTAACATACTTTTTCATTTTTAAAATAAATATCTTTGTTTCTAATTTCTAGATTTACAAAAGGAGCAGAAGGAGAATGGTAAGCATGCAAAGTTTGTTTTTTCTCATAATAGCTACATCTTGAGGTTAGGACAAAATTTTAGGGATGTGGCGACTTCTGGTAAACCTTTTGTGACCTGAGGAAGGGCAGACAGAATGTAACATTGGCTGTTTAGTAAGAAGCATGAAAGACTGACATCACCTTAGGCTATCGTCTGGAGATATAAGGAACACTTCAAGAATTTCTCAAACCTAGCAGAGACGCCTTTCTTAGAAGAGACCATGATATAGGCATTTGGTGGAAATCAGTTTCTTTGGCAGAGGTCATTACATTGACTGAGAATTTCCACAGTGGCAAGGAAGAAATGGAGCAAGAATTGCTGAAGGTCCAGATATTTTTGGGGTTTTGTTCTTAAAATAACTTTAGTGTTAGCTGGAAGGCAAGGAGAGTACACTGCAATGCCTGGGGTGGTAGAATCTCTTTTTGAAAATATGGAGTGAAAGTGGGATCACACATCTCAGACTCAAATGGAAAACTTTGAAAATGTGTTGAACAAGAAGAATTTGGCTAATAGTCAAGTTTTGGATTCAACACTGTTAATTTGGATTTCATCCAGGCTGTGAAACAGACTGATAGCACTTTGAACTTTTATGGATATTTAAATGGTCATGGAATTTGCCACTTCTAATACTGAAAGAAAGATTTATGACTTCAAACCCTAGGGTGCACTTTTGGATGTTATCTAGATTATTAGGTTTCTGGAGCTATCATGCTTATTCACAGTATATCTTTCAATGTGAAGTTTTTTTTTTTCAACATTTTGGTATCAAGGAAATGCAAAGACTGTGAGCACAGAATTCCACTAAGAGCTCACCCATATCTAATTAGTATTGTTAGGATACAAAGGAGTCTTGGAGAGTATTGAGGGGCTTGAATGTTAGGGATTGTGCTGTCCTTTGTAAGTTCTCCAGCTATGCCCGTTGGTGAATTGTTTCACAGCAAAGTGTGGAGCTGTTGGAATGACATTACCTTCAGATTTGAAATCAAGCCTCTCTTGCATTGAATCGACTCTACTTAAGGTTTATGAGTTTAAACACAGAAGTAGAATAACAAGGATCAAGAGGATAGTTAATAGCTGACCAGATGTCCTCCATGTACAGTGGAACCTCGGTTCACGAACATCTCTGAACACGTACAAATCGGGTTACGACCAAAAAGTTCGCCAAACTTTTGCATCTATTCATGACCACACACTCGGTATGTGCACGCCGATGATTTCTGCATGTGTTCAGTTTCTCCCTGTGCATTCCATGTGCAGCAAGCAAGAGAGAGACACAGACACACACGAGACAGACGGACACACATGCGACCGCGAGGGACAGACACACATGCGAACATGAGAGACACACACACACACGTGCATGCGAGAGAAACACACATACACACGTGCACGAGAGAGAGACACACACACACGCTCGAGAGAGCCAGACGCACGGGACCGCGAGAGACACACACACACGCGTACGCATGAGAGAAACACACACACACAGAGCGCGCGAGAGAGAGAGGGCTGGCCGCATAAGGTAGTTAAAGAATGCAGCGGGCTTGTTTTTAAAGAGACTGATTCGAGCATTGTTTTAACCTCGTTGTATTTAATGAAGACTTTTTTCTATTGGATTTTAACCTCCACTGCACTTCTGTTTACAGCGATCGGTTCGTAGAGTGCATTGTTGCAATGTTACTTTTCTTGGTTGTTTATTAAATTAAGGATTTTTCAAATGTTCATTTTTTCCCTGTGCTTAAAACTCATTAAAAAAAAGTGTTTTTAGCGAGCAGTTCATAGCGCTATAGTGCAAACTCTTGCAGTGTTAGTTTTCTCTGCCATTCAAGGTTTTCTCAATGTTATTCAATGTTTTTACATTTAGTTTACTATTACACTGTGCATTCTATGGTATAATTAACTATATTTGTGGTTAAAAATCTGTAAAAAATATATTTACATACAGTTCGTACGGTCTGGAACGGATTAATTGTATTTACATACAATCCTATGGAGGAAATTACTTCAGGTCACAACCAAATCGGGTGGCGACCAGAGTTTTGGAACGGATTACGGTCGTGACCTGAGGTTCCACTGTATGCTGTTGGCTGGTCATTCTACATCTTCATTCTCATCTGTAGATTTAAACTTTGTGTACTGCCTGAAAGAATTAAATCACAGTTACATATGGCTGAAAAAAGATACACTGACTTTGTTTTACAGAGCACATTCTTGATTTTAAAGGAATTAGCTCAGCAGGCTAAAAGAAACTCAAAATAGAGCAGCAGCTACTCTGGATCAGAAGGAGCCATTTGAAGTAGTTTTGTGCAATTAAGAAAGATTCTTCTGAATACCATCTATAAGAAGAATTAAATGCATCAAACGGAGATCACAGATTCAGAGGAAGATCAGGACACACTAAAATTATCATATGTCTTTATGGTATAATAATAGTAATAATAATAATAATTTATTTTATTTGTAGGATCCTTTTAAGGCACACAAGAACACCTTACAGAACACATTAATAACAATAGTAACAATAGAAAATTAATAGAATATTACAGTACAATTAAACCAAAATAAATACAACAATAAAATTGGAATTAAATTTCTCACCTTAAATTATCAGACAGAATAAGCCATCTTAAAAAGATGTGTTTTATAATGCGATTTAAAGGTAGGAAGAGAGTTAGTATTACAAATATCTTGTGGGAGAGAGTTGCAGAGGTGCAGGGCTACACGACTGAAAGCTCTAAACCCTATGGTAGTCAAGCGAGCAGGAGGTATAATAAGATTGATAGAGGAAGAAGATCTAAGGATACAGGAAGGAATGGAGATATGAAGAGGATCAGAAAGATAAGGAGGTGCCAGATTATGGAGGACCTTGTAAGTAATAAGCAGAATCTTAAAATCAATGCGATATTTAACAGGGAGCCAGTGAAGCTGAAGAAGGGCAGGAGGTCATTTGTTCTATGGAAGGGGTTCTGGTAATAATATGAGCTACAGCATTCTGAACCAACTGAAGTTTGTAAAGGAGTTTGTGAGGAAGACCAGAAATCATAGATTTACAATAGTCAATAAAAGATGTAACCAGAGTATGAACAAGAATAGCAGTGCTGGTAGCTGAAAGAGATGGGCATAAATATCTGATATTACATAGATGGAAATACAGTATGTAGACTGAGTAACATTATTAATATGGGCCTCAGATTTTAAGGTGCTATCAAGAATATCAAGAATAACACCTAAACTCTTAACCTAGGAGGAAGAAGAGATTACAGAATTATCAATATTCAATGAAATAGTATCACATTTGTCCAAAACAAATTTAGTTCCTACCAGAAGAACCTGTGTTTTTATCACTATTTAAATTAAGAAAATTAGCAGACAGCCATGATTTAATTTCCTACAGACAGTCAGAAACGGAAGAAGGTTGAAGAGTGGAATCAGGCTTAGTAGACAGATAGAGCTGGGTGTCATCATCATAACAGTGAAAATGAATATCAAATTTCCTAAAGATATGTCCAAGAGGCATAACATAAATCATAAATAGAAAGGGGCCCAAGACAGAGCACTGGGGAACACTACTAACAACTGAGCATACTTGTGATCTGAATTTTTTTAATTGTACAAACTGTGTACGATTTGAGAGATAAGATTTATACCAGGCACGTGGAGTGCCAATAATACCAGTCGATTTTAATCACTCAAGGTGGATATCATTCGAGATTGCATCGAACGTAGAGCTCAGATCAAGGAGCACAAGTATGGTTAACAGCCCAGAGTCAGCTGCCATCAGCAGGTCATTGGTGATTTTAACCAGGGCTGTCTCTGTAATATGAAATGGTCAAAAGCCAGACTGAAATTATTCAAACAAATGTTTGTCAGTAAGGTAAGAGTGAACCTGCTCAGCAACAGTTTTTTCAAGTGCTTTTGAAAGAAAGGTACATTTGAGATTGGATGATAATTATTTAGGTTGTAGGGATGCGCACCAGATTTCTTGACAATTGGAGTTATTACAGCCATTTTAAAAGATAAAGTAACAATATTAGAGATAAAAAGAATCTATAATGCTAATTATTAGAGAGGAATGAGAAGACAATAGAATTTAACCAAATGAGTAGGAACTGGATCCAGCTGACAGGTAGAGTGCTTAGATTTATTAATGATACCAAATATTTCCTCCACAGATGGGAGTTTAAAAGTAGTAAGAAAAGAAGGAAAGGGGATCATAAAATGCTCCATGTACAGAATTTCCTAAACTAGTCAATTGCTGGTGGATATTTTCAATCTTCATATTAAAAAAGGTCATAAAAGATTACATTGATCAGTGCAGTAAACTAAGGTGGAAGACTGTCAGGTGGCCGTAGGATGTTGTTTACAGTTGAAAGTAAACCCTTTAGCAGACCCAATTAGTGTTGCATAATGTGTAGTTTTTGCTGCAGATAAAGCATCCTTACATACGCGCATGTGGTCATCATACATATTCTTTTGGACAGCAAAGCCCATCTTTTTATAAGGTGTTCCAAACGTCGTCCCTTAGCTTTAAATTGGCGAAGCTCCAGGGTGAACCAGGGGGCAGAGTGGATGAACAAGACAGTCCAGGTTTTCAGTGGAGCAAGATTATCTAAAAGACTGCATGGTCCAACGTTATAGTGGTCAAACTAGTTCATCTGTGGTAAATAAATTGTCGCTACTGGGCTGGCTGAAGACTCCATTGGAGAAGGCAATTAAATCAATATTCTTAATATTATGAAATGAGATAAAATGGAAAAGATTTGATTTAGATAATATTAAGTCAACACCAGTTTGTGATCAGATATCGACAGGTCAGATGCTGTACAATTATAAGGAGTAACACCAGAGCAGCAAATAAGATCAAGAATATGGCCTTTAGAGTGAGTAGGAAAGTATATAATTTTTTGTATGGGAGCCTGCAAAACCTCTGCAGGGAGTGATATATACTAACATAAAGTTAAACAAAGTGGAAAACTTTACTAGATCTTTCTCAGCATGTTGGCAGCATGACACTTACATTTATAAGCAATACAGAAGAAGAAATAAGAAGGAGGATGAAAAACCTTTTAATAGTGAACGGCTGAAAAAAAATATGAATATTCTGATTGACACAAAGAGGCAGGAAAAGGGAAAACTGTTGTCTAAGACTGGCCTCCAAGAATTCCAGGTTAAGCCTGAATTGAAGAAGAAACTGTAGTGTTCTGAGTGCCATATTGATCATGTAATGTTTTTGTTTGTTTTTTTTTTTAACCATTGAAATATTGCATGAGTTGGAATTTTCCATTGGCAGTGTTTCTATGTCTGGCTTGGCACAAAACTGCACCTTAAAAAGAACTTTAATAAAAATATGAGAAAAGGATTGCATCACATGTAATCTGTCCATTTGTGACTAGGAACCATTTTTTAAGTTCTTGTTTATAACGAGTTTAAAGGTTTAGCACACTTTTGAAAGTAATTCCATTTTATTTCTGGCTTATACAATAAGGATATACTAAAAAAATAAAAAAGTACAGCAGTAGTCTTCTGTTGGTACAACACAAGCTTTTGACATTTAATGTTTGTTGGTCTCAAGTTGGGAAAGGGCTTATAGGAATGTTAAAAGGATAGATTTTCACTTTAGTGTACATTATATAACTTTTCTTTGGATTTTCCTTTTAGTTTACTTTAATAGGACTTTGTTGTTTTGCTGCTCTGATTTGTTTGTGTTATTTATTTAGCTTATGTGGTTTAACTGATTACGGTTGCTTTTTATCTATTTCTATCTGTATACCTGTTTAATCTATAAAAGTGAAAGAATTATATTTTATAAATAAATTATTGTTGTTAGCATTATTATTATTTGTGTGTCATCTGCAATTAAAAATATGACAAAAGTATTCTGCTTTCTTTTAGAAAAGCTACGTGTTGATAATCAAAAACTAAATGAAGGTGAGTATAAAAATGTGAACCGTGATAAAATCACATAGCTTTGAGGAACAAAGAATGACCTTCTAAACCTAAACCACACAGTTTTTAACTTCAAATGTAAAACAGCTAAGCTCAACAGAGACCGGCTTTTAGATAACATTCTGTCAGCAATTTATCTAATTTCCCAATTGCTTAAACATATTTCACTGAAAGTCCCCTCATTCCCTCAAAGTTTTAACACAATATCATAACATCTCACTCATCTGTGCAACTCCTAGACATCCAGTCCAAAAGCAAACAGTCAACTCAAAATCATTCACTCTGTCACTTAAAGCAAACATTTCACTCAGATGACACACCAGCAAGCAAAAATGACCACACAGAGTGGCCACAAGACACAACAAGGGTCGATTCAGAACACTACTCTAAAAACTTAATATAACCAGGAACCATATTTCAAACTTATCGAGGTTTCCATTGATTGTACTCAAAATACAATAATTAAAGTGTACACCATGTGCAAGACCAAGTTTCAAATTTTAATTTTTCTCAAATGCACTGCTCCAAATTCAACAGTATCTAAACTCATAAAAAAAGTTCTATACATTTTATAAAACTACAATTAAAAAGTTACAGTAAACAAAAAAAGTTAAACTAGAAGACAAAAAAACTGTAAGAAACTGTACATGCGGCTAATGACTAATGTCTGCCAAACACTGTACATTACAAATACTACTCATTAGCATCATGTCTCCCGGTTGGGTCAGGCCACAAAGCCTCATCCGTGTCACAGAAGATGTTTTCTTATTTAAAGCAGTGAAGGAAATATGATTGGTTCTGTCTCCTCCAGGCTTGGATGGACTGTAAAATGATATCTCCCCAGGCTTTCTTCTTGACCCAGAAAACATTCCTTGCATCATAAGGATTCCAGTTATAAACCTTCCACCGTCATGCTGAGAATTCTTCTATGGGGTTGAGAAATGGGGAATATGCTGGAAAGAAGAAATTGGAAAACCAGGGATGATCAGTGAACCAGTTATGTACGGCTGCAGTTCGGTGAAAACTGACATGGTTCCAAATCACAATGTATTGCAACACCTCTGCCCTTCCACTCTCATTTTGTTACAAATATAATTAGTAGAAAGGTAGAATCCTTATATTCAATATCATATTGTAAGTCTCTAAAATGAGTCTGATGATAAGATTAGATTGCCAGGAAGATACAAAAAACAAAAAAGTTAAACTGGAGAATAAAATAAAATCTAAAGGGTTTCTAAGATCAAAAGACCACCCAGCCCCCACTGGGCATTCCACCTAACATAAATGTGCTTAAGTCATTCCTCATTGTTTCCAGGCTTTGTCTGAGGGAATTTGATGTAGTCAGTCTCATGGATAGCTCAACACAACGCATCACACAAGTTCAAAAACAGCATAGCATTATTGATAATGTTACACGATATACAAGAGGTAGGGAGACACACATAAAACCCATCTCATGGCCTGTGCTTGCAGCAAAGTGCAGCTGTATGAGATCCTTTAGAAAGACTGAAACTTCCTTGAAATTTGTTCTGTTTTATAAAAAGGTTGACTTTAAAGAGAGCAAAGTGAATAGGCTGGAGTAATAAAAAGCAATGTCATTAAAACCTAATGAAAATATCTGAAAAATATACACTTCAGTAACAATTGTTTGAGGAAAGACTTCCTTTTCTATGTATGTGTGTATTTATTTATTTAGTTAGTTTTCATTTTATTTAATTAACTTTCAGAATACTCCAAAATTAAAAAAAATCATAACTTCTATCTGTCTTAATTATTTTGGTGTTTAATGTGTAACCAGAGATTTTTTAATGTTCTCTTTCAGAAAATGATGAACTCAGTAGTGAATTTGGTAAGCATGTTAACTTTATCATGCATTGGAGCTTGACTTGAACATGTGAAGAAAGCTCTCTCAGAGTACAGCAAGAGAATCAGAGTCAGACTAGTCTGCCAGGCTGGTTTGAATGTGTTGTAAAGAATGAAATGAAGGTCATGTTGGTACCTTACATAACATGCATGAGAACTTTTTCACAAGACTGTTATTGTGTTCCTTTGCTGTGTTTTTTGGCTGTGGAACCACTATGGGAATTCCTGGACCCTTATGCAAGCTTGACTGCCCCCTTTCATTTCCTTTTTACAGGAAATAATATTCCTGGATATTTTATATATTAGCTTCAATGATTTTGTATTAGGTTTTAGGTTACTGTGAGCAAGGTAGTTTTTCCTTTGAAGGTTGTTTTTTTTTTGTCTTTGATGTAATCATCAGTACAGTATTTTTTCAATAAAAATAATTTTGTTGACTTTACATAAGGAAATTATATATTTCACATTGGTGTTTTTATATTTTTTAATATTTTTAGTTTTATTTTAACTTGCAGTCAATTTTGAGAGATCGATGAAAATTATGTTAAGAGATTTTTTGAAAAGTCATTCTGGTTATTGTCCACATTCCTACCGAACCTGTAGTTACAAGTTTTGATCTTACTTTGAATGTACTAAGACTTCCATCCATCCATTATCGCTATATCCTAACTACAGGGTCACGGGGGTCTGCTGGAGCCAATCCCAGCCAACATAGGGTACAAGGCAGGAAACAAACCCCAGGCAGGGTGCCAGCCCACCGCAGAGCATGCACACACACACACACACACACGCACACGCACACACACACACACACACACACCAAGCACACACTAGGGACAATTTAGAATCGCCAATCCACCTAACCTGCATGTCTTTGGAGTGTGGGAGGAAACCGGAGCACCCGGAGGAAACCCACACAGACACAGGGAGAACATGCAAACTCCACTCCGCCCTCTACTAAGACTTAAGAAAGTAAAAATCTGACAAATGAGAAGAGGCAGTTCAGTCAATCAGGCTAATTTTTTAGCTAATAGCTAAGATGTCCTAGTATTTCACCCAGATATCTTCTTAAAAGGTGTCAAGGCGTCTGCTTCAAATACATGTCTCAGTGGTTTCTTTCAGATTCCCACAACTGTTTATGAAAGGAAGTGAAGTGCATTGCAGCCATCCATGTATACTTATTAATTATTGTGCTTGACTGAAACTTTACAGTTTCAACAAACTTTTGAATGAAGTTATTTAATTCTTTTTTTGTTTTACAGATAAGATTGGAATTGTGCCTGATGCAGGTAGGAATCAGCAATTTATAATTTACCATTTAGATAACTAACATGAAGTATGATTGAATGAATCCTAACATTCTAATTGTCTTCCTTTTCTCCAGAATGGAAGCGTATTCAAGACCAAGGAGGTAAACAGTACATTTAAACTAATACTTTAGTTCTAATTTAATGTGGTAGCTGAAACACATAAGCATGATCTTTTATTTTATTGTCTTGCTTTTCATATCCTTTTTGAGTTATTACAAAACACAAAGTGGTGTGCCTCACTTTCGGCATTCTGTTTTACTTTTTCTACAGCTGATATGGTCCTGTCCCCTGACACAGGTCATAGTGACATTTCTGTGGATACTAATGCAGGACAAGTGAAATTTATAGGAGATCTTAAGGGTCCAGACAAATGGTGCTGTGTTACTGGCAATGAAGCCCAGCAGGATCACTACTGGGAGGTGGAGGTTGGGGAAAAGGGCAGCTGGGCAATTGGACTGGCATCTGACAGCATCAAAAACAACAAGCTTATTCCTGAGTGCCCTGGGGAAGGATTCTGGATCATCCGCCTCTACAGAGGGAAAAAGTTAGAGGCCGTCTCAAGCACAGTTGAGGAACTTCAGCAAAAACCCAAAAAAGTGGGACTACATTGGAAACGAAAGTGCTTACGTTTTTATGATGTGGAGAAAAAACAACTCATCCACAAATTTGATATTGAATACACTGAGTGCTTGTATCCTGTCTTCAGTCCAGGGTCACGTGACAAGGGACCATTAATCATCAAAATTAAACAAAATTAAAGGTAACACACTTTTATATTATCTTTGTGATTTTTGTTCTGAAGCTCCTAACTTTTGTAATACATTACTGTAGGATATGCTGTTTTATGTAATAACTGTAGTGTCAGGATAAGTAATTAAAGAAAGAATGAATTGACTTCTGGCGGCACGGTGGCACAGCGGTAGCGTTGCTTCCTCGCAGTTAGGAGACCCAGGTTCACTTCCCAAGTCCTCCCTGCGTGGAGTTTGCATGTTCTCCCCGTGTCTGCATTGGTTTCCTCCCACAGTCCAAAGACATGCAGGTTAGGTACATTGGTGATCCTAAATTGTCCCTAGTGTGTGCTGTGTGGGTGGGTGTATGTGTGTGTGTCCTGTGGTGGGCTGGCACCCTGCCCGGGGTTTGTTTCCTTCCTTGCGCCCTGTGTTGGCTGGAATTGGCCCCAGCAGACCCCCATGACCCTGTAGTTAGGATAAAGCGGGTTGGATAATGGATGGATGAATTGAATTCTCTTTGATATGGAGCTGCAGTTTCTCTTGCTTTTCCCAAAGAGATAGCCCATCCAGTTAATATTTGTTGATATGAGAAATGAATATATAATGCAGTAAGAGTAAGCACAAAAGTGAATATGAAAATCCATACACTGAGTCGTGCAACTTAAGAAGAGGTCAGACAGATGTGGTCTCTGGGAGTTTTAGCAAAGGAAGTGTGAATGTGAAAAAATAACAATGTTTTCATGGATTTAGGGATAAAGAAAGGTCAGTAAATTATTGTAAAACATTCTACTGAATGTTTTCAAGTGAATCCTGCAGATTAATCCTGTTTATTTTTATTGTTTTGCAAATTACCGAAAAATTCTCATTAAACAGTCCAGTTGTGAAAATGAAATGGTAATCTTCCAAATTTTGATTGGGGTCCTGTTTATTTTTGTTTTATCATGTGCATGCAAAGACCTTGGGCTGATTCCAAGCATGATGGGTAATTATACCCAACCCTTCTCAGAGAAGTACAGCATTGGATGTTTTAGCCCAATATTCTACATGTATTCAGTATATGGTAAATTTTATTTAGTGTATTTTCTTCTTATTTTGGCTGCATGGATTTTAGTCTTGCACACTTTCAAAAAACACTTCCAGAAGGCATATTCAGTCTTTTATTGACCACAATGTGACTCATACTTGTGAAAATACACATTTTTAAATGAAGAAGCACCACTGTACTAATCCCTCAGGTCCTCTTCATTTTTTATGTACACAAAGATACGCTGCTTTCTAAAACGGGGGGCTGGTTGTTTCTCTGTCTGTGGACTGATTTTCTTCACGTATTTATAATCAGTAAGAAACAGTGAATAGGCAAAGTATATTCTTTCAGTTAAAGATACAAGACAGTATGAAACATTTCAGTGGTCCACTTAAACCACACACATTTCATTTCCATTCTTGAGTGTTTTATTGCCCTTCTTTGTAATCATTCCTTTAAACTTCTTCACTTGCTGCAGTCTACCTACACTACTCTGTTTAACGGGGCTTAATCTAAAAGATGTGATGCCACTTCCTTCTGATTATATCTATCTATGGCTCACATTTGATTCTTCAATCTTTGTTAATTCCACGTGCTTAGTAAGCCATCTGTACCTTCATAATTAAGACTTGGCCCATCCACAGCTGACCTTGTGTCTGGCCTACTTAGTGCAACATTACAAGCCCTCTCTACACCATGCTGCCCCCAGCAGTGAACTTATCTAGTAGGTATCTGTCACAACTTTGTTCAAATTAGGTATATATCAGTCACTGAACCCTAAATCCTGGACTCCAGCAATCATCAAGAAGTTTACTGTCCTACATGTTAACTGTTTCTACTGCAACTGATGATAGTGGAAAGGTAAGGAGCTATAAACAAACCTAGAGGTTTAATTAAAACAAACTGCTGCCAAATACAAACTCTTGCCCTAATCATATTTGTTTTGGTAACCAACACAGAAGCAAAAGCAACACATTATACAGTCATATGAAAAAGTTTGGGAACCCCTCTCAGCCTGCATAATAATTGACTCTACTTTTAACAAAAAAGATAACAGTGGTATGTCTTTCATTTCCTAGGAACATCCGAGTACTGCGGTGTTTTCCAAACAAAGATTTTTAGTGAAGCAGTATTTAGTTGCATGAAATTAAGTCACATGTGAAAAACTGGCTGTGCAAAAATGTGGGTCCCCTTGTAATTTTGCTGATTTGAATGCATGTCACTGCTCAATACTGATTACTTGTAACACCAAATTGGTGGGATTAGCTTGTTAAACCTTGAACTTCATAGACAGGTGTGTCCAATCATGAGATATAAAAGGTATTTAAGGTGGTCAATTGCAAGTTGTGCTTCCCTTTGACTCTCCTCTGAAGAGTGACAGCATGGGATCCTCAAAGCAACTCTCAAAAGATCTGAAAACAAAGATTGTTCAGTCTCCTGGTTTAGGGGAAGGCTACAAAAAGCTATCTCAGAGGTTAAAACTGTCAGTTTCAACTGTAAGGAATGTAATCAGGAAATGGAAGGCCACAGGCACAGCTGCTGTTAAACCCAGCAGGTCTGGCAGGCCAAGAAAAATACAGGAGCGGCATATGTGCAGGATTGCGAGAATGGTTACAGACAACCCACAGATCACCTCCAAAGACCTGTAAGAACATTTTGCTGCAGATGGTGTATCTGTACATCGTTCTACAATTCAGTGCAATTTGCACAAAGAACATCTGTATGGCAGGGTGATGAGAAAGAAGCCCTTTCTGCACTCATGCCACAAACAGAGTCGCTTGTTGTACGCAAATGCTCATTTAGACAAGCCAGATTCATTTTGGAATAAAGTGCTTTGTACTGATGGGAGAAAAATTGAGTTATTTGTTCATAACAAAATGCGATTTACATGGCAGAAGAAGCAGCATTCCAAGAAAAACACCTGCTACCTACTGTCAAATTTGGTGGAAGTTCCATCATGCTGTGGGGCTGTGTGATTAGTTCAGCGACTGGGGCCCTTGTTAAAGTCGAGGGTCAGATGAATTCAACCAAGTATCAACAAATTCTTCAGGATAATGTTCAAGCATCAGTCACAAAGTTGAAGTTACGCAGGGGTTGGATATTCCAACAAAACAATGAGCCAAAACACAGTTCTAAATCTACAAAGGCATTCATGCAGAGGGAGAAGTACAATGTTCTGGAATGGCCGTCACAGTCACCTGACTTGAATATCATCGAAAATCTATGGGATGATTTGAAGCTGGCAGCCATCACATTTAACTGAACTGGAGAGATTTTGTATGGAAGAATGGTCAAAAATACCTCCATCCAGAATCCAGACACTCATCAAAGGCTATAGGAGGCATCTAGAGGCTGTTATATTTGCAAAAGGAGGCTCAACTAAGTATTGATGTAATATCTCTGTTGGGGTGCCCAAATTTATGCACCTGTCTAATTTTGTTATGATACATATTGCATATTTTCTGTTAATCCAATAAACTTAATGTCACTGCTGAAATACTACTATTTCCATAAGGCATGTCATATATTAAAAGGAAGATGCTACTTTGAAAGCTCAGCCAATGACAAACAAAAATCCAAAGAATTAAGAGGGGTTCCCAAACTTTTTCATATGACTGTAAATGCAAAGAAGGTTCTAATTTTTTGGTTACTCCTTTCCTTAATGCAGCAGCTGCTTATCGCAAACTTCCTTCATTTCATTTTTAAGTCCAACTGAAGCCTAAACTTCTCAGACCCCTTAATGACCTCAGGGAGGTTGGTTTATCTCCATGCCCTATTGTTTAGTCAAATGCCACTCAATTTTTAGCATAATCTATTTAAAAATGTGATTAATTTACCAGTGGGGTTTTAAAATATAAGTATTGCTCATCTGTCTTTTTTTCTATTGCAGAAATGGAAAATCTCAGAAAGAATTTTGGTAAGCATACACATTTAATTAATATATAATATATGCTAACCCTGCTGAAAAGGCCCATCCTTTCTCCCACGTTTTACCTTTATGTCTGATTTCACTGATTGTTAGATTGTGGCAATCTGATTTTATTTTTATTTGTACCTTATTCACTACTGACCTGATTACTGAGGTCAGACTTACTTTTGTCTTCTGTGAACAACTTCCAGTCTTTTGCTTCCCAAATCCTGTTTAATCCCTTTGTGGTAGTGGAAGAGCTTTTACTAATCTGCGCAGAAACAGTAAGGCAACACCTTATCTTAAATGGAGTACCAGCTTACCTCACTCCTTTCAAACAAATAACCGTTGATCATGCAGTCTTATTTGTTCAAATGTTAAATATTTCTTGGATTCCATTCATTAGTTTTCTTATCAAATTCAGCATCATGTGGTTCTAAGGTTTGCCCTAACAGCAGTAGGCAAAAGCCAGAGACAAGGAGTTCAAGGTCCAGTCCAGAGAGCAGAGAACACTAAATGCACATATGAATGACTGTTTATACATTTTTAGACTGTGATTGGCAACCCAACAGTATGGTGGAGATGAATGGAAAATGATAAAGAAGCAGTGGAATAGAAACCCCAAACAATTCAACTAGCAGGAGTGTAATCCTGTCTTTTCCTAAATGCAAAATACAGTGAAAAAGAGCAAGGTATTTTTCAGAGTCATCCTTATAAATTAATCTGTGAGTCTTTAAATGTGAAAAATGTGACATCACATTAAATGTGTTTTGTCAGTTACCTGAAATTATAAGACCACACTTTAACATTTAATTTGTTCATATTGCTTTTTATGTGGTTAATGTGCTAAAAATTTCTGTGAATATTTTTAACGCAACCTCTAAATACGTTCATTTAATCCTGTAAAACTGATTGCGTCAAATATTTTTAATGAAGAAGTGCCAAATGAATCCATGTCTATTAATTGTATTGTAGTAATAGGTCACAGGTGCTTGATTGTTTCCTATGTTATTTCATGATAATGATCTTCATCCACACACCATTACAGTTGTCACCTGTCCCTTATAATATGGAATTGTCCTGTATTGGAACATAAAATATTGAATTTGTAAATAAGTGATGCGATTCACTCTGTATTTTTATACACATTATTATATGGTTGAAATAGTTTTACTGTCAAATAATGCAAAGAGTACGCGACACGTGTTTCGCCCTAATTCTGGGCTCATCAGGCGTACACACTCACTGCACCCCCTCTCGGGGAATTGAACCTCGGACGTCAGCGCTAGAGGCGAAGCCCCTAACGCAGCGCCACGGCGTGTGGTTCATTTATATATGCACTATTGCTTCAAAGTGCAGAGAATAATATGAGAACAGTTAAAATCAAACCAGTTACACAAGTGGAGTGAATGAGTTTAATTTTGGCACACTAAGAGAAGAACTGTGCAGTCTTTGAGATTGCATGTCAATATCATCATTGCCATTAATGTGCATTCACACATTAATAATTAAAAAAATTACATTTCTCAGTATATTACTATAGTGATGTCTGCTAATCCTAGCCAGCCCATAAAAGATACAGTTGAGGTATGGTCCTGAGTAGGAGATAGAATGCCAGTGGGTCAGCCCTGTCCCTGGTGATGTCTGTGGAGGAATAGCTGACCTAAAACAGCACAGTGCAACTGCTACCCATGTGTCCGAGCAGCTAAAGTGGATATGACACAGAGTGGAATATCTCAATTCCTTATACCTCTCTCAGGCTTCCCACAAAGAAGACATGGAATATGGGTATGTTGTTATCATCATGTTGCTATCATCCCTTGAACGAGTATAAATAAACTGGTATTCTTAAGCATCTGGCTGAAAAAATAGTCAGAAAATCAATAATACCTTATTTGTTATCTCCTTATCATTTTAAGGACAGAAGTATTCACAGAATCACTCAAAGTGCTAGACTAATTTGCATTATGATGTGGTTCAAAAAAGCTAAAACATTTACTTTGAGCCATTGACTGACTAGTGTTTCACTATTTATTCAGTTGTTTCTGTTGCACAAAACTGTTCAATAAACTTCTTCTTCTTCTTTTGGCTGCTCCCGTTAGGGGTTGCCACAGCAGATCATCTTCTTCCATATCTTTCTGTCCTCTGCATCTTGTTCTGTTACACCCATCACCTGCATGTCCTCTCTCACCACATCCATAAAACTTTGCATAGACCTTCCTCTTTTCCTCTTCCCTGGCAGCTCTATCCTTAGCATTCTTCTCCCAATACACCCAGCATCTCTCCTCTGCACATGTCCAAACCAATGCAATCTCGCCTCTCTGACTTTGTCTCCCAACCGTCCAACTTGAGCTGACCCTCTAATGTACTCATTTCTAATCCTGTCCATCCTCATCACACCCAATGCAAATCTTAGCATCTTTAATTCTGCTACCTCCAGCTCTTTTTTCTGCTTTCTGGTCAGTGCCACCATCTCCAACCCATATAAGATAGCTGGTCTCACTACCGTCCTGCAGTCCTTCCCTTTCACTCTTGCTGATACCCGTCTGTCACAAATCACTCCTGACACTCTTCTCCACCCATTCCACCCTGCCTGCACTCTCTTTTTCACCTCTCTTCCTCAATCCCCATTACTCTGTATTGTTGATCCCAAGTATTTAAACTCATCCACCTTAGCCAACGCTACTTCCTGCATTCTCACCATTCCACTGACCTCCCTCTCATTTACACACATGTATTCTGTCTTGTTCCTACTGGCCTTCATTCCTCTCCTCCCTAGAGCATCTCCACCTCTCCAGGGTCTCCTCAACCTGCTCCCTACTATCGCTACAGATCACAATGTCATCAGCAAACATCATAGTCCACGAGGACTCCTGTCTAATCTCATCTGTCAACCTGTCCATCACCATTGCAAATAAGAAAGGGTTCAGTGCCAATCCCTGATGTAATCTCACCTCCAACTTGAATGCATCCGTCACTCCCACCACAGACCTCACCACTGTCGCACTTCCCTCGTATATATCCTGTACAACTTTTACGTACTTCTCTGCCACTCCCAATTTCCTCATACAATACCACAGCTCCTCTTGAGGCACCCTGTCATATGCTTTCTCCAGGTCCACAAAGACGCAATGCAACTCCTTCTGGCCTTCTCTGAACTTCTCCATCAACCTCCTCAGAGCAAACATTGCATCTGTGGTGCTCTTTTTTGGCATGAAACCATACTGCTGCTCCCTAATCATCACCTCACTTCTTAACCTAACTTCCACTACTCTTTCCCATAACTTCATGCTTTGGCGCATCAATTTTAATCCCCTGTAGTTACCGCAGTCCTACACATCCCCCTTATTCTTAAATATCGGCACCAGTACACTTCTTCTCCACACCTCAGGCATCCACTCACTTTCCAAGATTCCATTAAACAATCTGGTTAAAAACTCCACTGCCATCTCTCTTAAACATCTCCATGCTTCCATAGGTATGTCATCTGGACCAATGGCCTTTCCATTTTTCATCCTTTTCATAGCTGTTTTTACTTCCTCCTTGCTAATCCGTTGCACTTCCTGATTCACTATCTCCACATCATCCAACCTCTCCTCTCTCTCGTTCTCTTCATTCATCAGCCTCTCAAAGAACTGTTTCCATCTGCTCAGCACACTCTCCTCGCTTGTGAGTATGTTTCCATCTTTATCCTTTATTGGTACAGGTCCTTTTCTCCCTTCTTAGTGTCTAACCTCTCATACAACTCATCATATGCTTTTTCTTTAGCCTTCGCCACCTCTCTTTTCACCTTGCGCCTTATCTCCTTGTACTCTTGTCTACTTTCTGCATCTCTCTGACTTTACCATCCTCTTCTTCTGTATACTCTCCTGTATTTCCTCATTCCACCACCAGGTTTCCTTTTCCTCCTTCCTCTTTCCAGATGTCACGCCAAGCACTCTTCTTGCTGTCACCCTTACTACATCTGCTGTAGTTTCCCAGCTGTCTGGTAACTCTTCACTGCCACCCAGTGCCTGTCTCACCTCCTCCCTAAACTGAACCTTGCAGTCTTCCTTTTTCAACTTCCACCATTTGATCCTTGGCTCTGCCCTCATTCTCTTCCTCTTCTTGATCTCCAGCGTCATCCTACAGACCACCACCCTATGCTGCTTAACTACACTTTCCCCTGCTACCACTTTGCAGTCTTCAATCTCCTTCAGATCTCCTTCAGTCTCCTTCAGAGCAACTCCTTCAGATCAAGTCTACCTGTGTGCATCTTCCTCCACTCTTGTATGTAACCCTATGTTACGTTCAATAAACTAAACTGTTCAATAAACTAACTGGAATAATTTAATATGCATGTGTTTCCCAGATTTCTCCCCTGCACATCTGCTAAATGTGCTGCATTCTGCAGCATTAAACAGCACCTATGGAGAGGTGAAAACAGATACAGACTCTTGTATCCTGCCAAACTGAAAGTGGTTATTGAAGATCAGTTTTTCAGTCCTCCGGATGAACTGGATAAAGCCTGCAATCTGGACAATTTTTAATGCAACATTTCTGGCTTATGGCTACATTTTGGTTAATTGGTTATCAAAAAGTAAACAGCTATTGACAGTTTTTTTTTTGTTTTTTTTTTGCATAAGCTTCAGTTACTATATTGAAATTTCTTCCATTAATTATATGTACACTTTGGCTACCACAGTTATTGATTTTATTAAAATGTAATTATTATACTGAAATTTCTTTAATCAATTATATGTACACTTTGGCTATGACAAAGTATTCTGCTTTTTACAATTTTTTTTTTACATCATACCCTTGGTTTATTATATTGGGACTGTTTAAGATCATATCCTTGGTTTATTGTATTTGGACTGTATTTTCACAAGATATTTCAGTTTAACCAATTTACACTGCTACTGGGGGTATGTTTTGCTTTGCATGTCAGAGGACCGGGACTTTGCGAAGTCTTACTTGCTTCACTTGCAGACGCAAAGTGGGAGGGGGTTGGGTTTGGGGGGAGGGTTGAAAAAGAGGAATGCTGTAACTGCCAACTTAACAATGGACTTCATGCCTATAACATCTGGCAATAATATGAAATCTATTTAAAAGCTATCATATTTAACAATGTACTACCTTAATATAAGACCACAAAATGTCAAGAAAAGTTCAGACACAATGTTTCTATGACCAAATAGTGAACTTTGTGACCTGGAATGTCAAGGGTCTCAATCATGAATTAAAGAGAAAGAAACTACTTTCTCACTTAACAGGTCTAAATGCCAAGATAGTAATTTTACAGGAGACTTAATTATTAAGCAAGGACCACTTTTGGTTGCAAGGAGAGTGGTCTGGCCAAATTTTGTACTCTGACTATACAAAGAAAACTAGGGGTATGGGAATCTTAATACAAATGATTAATATCTATGTACCTAATGTGGATGGTAGAGATTTCTTTCAAAATGTATTTGCATTTATCCCTATTGTGAACACTCACAAAATTATAATGGCCGGAGTCTTTAATAGTGTTTTAAATCCAGACCTGGATAGATCCTCAGATACAGTGGCGATAACATTCAATACAGCAGAGATAATTACATAGTTTGTAAGGGATCATAACTTATCAGACCCACTGAGACTTTTAAATCTTATCCAAAGAGCATACTCTTTCTTCTGATCCGTATATAATTGTTAGCCAAGGATTGATTATTTCCTTATAGACAATATTTTTTTCCACACTATTAAATCTTGTAAGTACAATGCTATTGTTATCTCTGACCATGCCCCTCTGATCATGGAGCTTAAATTACTGTGTCCTACACAAATACATCTTGTAGCTGGCGTCTTAACACCCTGTCATGCTGATGAGCTGATGAGAACTGTACATAATTTATATCCAAGCAAACTGATTATTTTCTTGAGAAAAATGCATCCTCAGAGGTCTCAGCCGGTATACTCTTTGAAACTCTGAAGCCATTTATAAGAGGACAGATTATTTCATACCACTAGCAGCGCACTGCACAAATACACTTGAGTTGAGCATTCCTAGTTTTCATACTCTTTCTCTGTACATTTAGCATTCATTTTCTCAGAGGTTGATGCACTTGGTACTTTCTGAGCAACTCTTCTTTTTTCCACCCTAGCGGCCCGCTTCTTCTTTTCACGTTAAAACTGATTAAGTCAGTGTTTGTGTTGCAATTACTTAGTACATTTTCTTTAATTTTTCACTTAAGTGCCAGCTTGTTGGTCAAACAGTTTGCGAGCTACAGGTGATTTAAAATCCTGGACAGACAAATGAACAGCCATGGTAGCGTACTATATAAGAAGATCTTTCTCACAAAAGTTGATTGGAAACCAAGAAGTCATCTGAGTTAATCAATGAAATTACCAGAATAGATCTTGAATATGCCAGGTCACCAAATGAGACATTTTTTAGGAAAAGAGGTTTTCCAGTCAGAATTTAACCTCTAATAATTAAAGAAATGGAACAGCTTATCTTTAAATTGTGACTTCACTATGAACATGGAGAGAAAGCCAATAAGATATTAGCCCAACAGATCCACAAGCAGGAAGTCCACAATGCAATAACAGCATTTACTAGCACAGACGGAAATAAAATTATTGACCATAAAGTTCTACCCAGAAGGACTGAGAAAGTGCTTCTTTCTGTAATATCACTAGACCAAACCACTTTTTTTAAAGACAGACCCGCAACTTCTAATCTTCAACGTTTGTTTAATATAATATATTCAACCATTAAATCTAAAACCCCAGAGATCTTTATCTTTAGATGCAGAAAAAGCATTTGATATGGTTGAATGAGACTACCTATTCACCACATTGCACAAATTTGGTTTCGGCCCAAACATATGTCCATGGATCAAACTATTTTATACTTGTCCAGAAGCCTCAGTTTGTACAGTATTAACAACATTATTTCAGACTATTTCAAACTAGAATGTGGTACTTGACAAGGATGCCCCTTATCACCTTGGCTCTTTGCAATCACCATTGAACCAATGGCTGTATACTTTTTGAATAAAAGTGTGCTTTTTCCAGTGAATTCTCTAGCATACAATATTAGACTTGACACCTTCCCATTTATCTTAGCAGATCAGTTTAATTATCTAGGGGTAAGCATAACAAGTAAATATAAAGCTCTTTTTCAACAAAATTTTGCTGTCTCCATGGAAAAAAAAAATAAACAAGATGTGAATAGATGGTCTATCCCCCATTTTATATTAGCAGGGAGAATCAACATTGTTAAGATGACCATCTTTAAAAAGCTTCTCTTCCTATTTGAAAGCATCCCTATATACATTGATAAATCATTTTTTAGGAAATTATACTCAATCATAACCTCATTTATTTGGAATTCAAAACATCCATGCATCCAAAGAGCGACTCTACAGCGACCTTAAGCAGAAGTGGGCATGGTACTACCTAACTTTCAGTTTTGTTGCTGGGCGGCAAATATACAAGCTATAAACACCTGGGCCCTCATGTATAACGCCATGCATAGAATTCACACTAAAACATGGCATATGGACAAAAGCAGAAATGTGTATACGCACAAAAAAATCCAGATGCAGAAAACTGTGTGTACACCAAGTTTCACGCACTTCCCCTTTATAAATCCCAATGAACGTGAAATTTAACGCATGTGCACGCACCTACAGCCCCACCTCGACTCCTCACAGAATTTTGCCTGTTTTAATATGGAAATCAATACAAATATCACGTTCCGTTCTGTGTTTTGTTAAAAGACAATGGCAAAATCACGTGGAAAAAAGAAGAATTTCAGCAAATGTGAAGTGGAGGCAAGGAAAAATGTATTATTTGTTGGCTTAAGCAGTGGTATAATCAAGAAAAGGAAGTTATTAAGTGATACAGTGTGGCGGAGAAACTCGAAAAAGGAAGCGGTCAGATATCAAAGTAAACATGAAAAGGCGAATCGCAGTCCACTGTCTTGTTTATTCTGTTTCAGAGAATATTACAAAAGCTGACCAACTGTGCGATGCTCAGGTGGTGATGGTGCTATTATACCGAGCACATCTTCAGATGCAGGCTGCACACACACCTCTGCCTTGGACATTGTTGCGCAACCATCTGGCTGTGTGCTGACGGACGCTGTTCTGGAGTCACAAAATGCAATAGTGGACTCAGCAAGAGATGTGGCCAGTGAACTAAGGAATATATGTAGGGGCTGTACTATGTGATGTTGACCACAATTTAAAAGAATTGGTTAAAAAATAAATGCTTCATCTGATTACCTGTTTTTACATTCTGCTAATTACATTCAAGCGAATCTGTAATGCTGTCGATGTGGCTGATCATTTGGTGGGTCAGGGTCAGGTTCATCATTTCGCATCTTTTTAGGTATGGGCAAGCCGCAACACACTTTCTGTAGAGCAGCACATTAATAGAGTGGAAATGCGTTCTTTTTACATAAACAAATTCATTCTCTGAAGGCGCTTGTATAGTGTAGCATCTGTGCTAAACAACACAACTGTTCTATTTACATGGCTATTTCAGGTGACTCGCTATCTTTAAAAGAACTGCTAGCCTTTTGCAGTATTAGTTGGAAAAACCACCTGTGACTGTATGGTGCTGTCGTTTTTATAGGTTCTCCTGCTCTATATGATGTAATGCCAGCTCATTCTTTTGGTGATTCATCCCTCGTTGATGTAACTTGTCCAGCGCTGTTGTAATTGCAATGTGTGCGCAGCTGACCGCTTTAATTACATTTGGAAAACCGGATTGCTGCAAATTGCGCTTTGATGTTTCACAGTTCAACCATGGTGTAAGAGAATCTTATCTATTTGGATGACAAGCGGATAGTACCATCCTATGCAGCTAGCATTGAGCAGCTCAGTGATGTTTGTGAAATACCTGATGAGTCAGCAAGTTCACATTGAAAAGCTCCTGTGGTTAAAAACCCAAGAGTGCACAGAACTTGCAAAGGAGCAGGTAGAGCACAATTCCTCAAAGTCTGCCTTTGTAAAGCCGGCACCAGATCAGTACACAGCTCCGAGAGAATAGCTCTAGGAAATCAAAATGGACTTAGAAGCCAGTCATCATCATCATCATTTATAAATACATGCTCACTTCTAATTCTTCCATTTGCGATGTCTTCTAACAACGCTAAAGCAGCCACGGTAGTTGGAATACTTTAGCCATTCCAGGCACCATTATATTATTACAGAATGATTACAATCAAGTGAATTAAATTCATGAATGATATGCAGTTAATTTCAGTGTATTTGATAAATCCCATGTCATTGTTGCAAATATGAAAAAAGAAAGATAAATGACACAGAAACAGTGAACTGCTTTGATACTGTGTGCCGCCAGTTTGCAAAATTGAGCAGAAAAGTGCATGCGCAAGGTAGGGGGCTACTTGAAAATGTTTGTGGCTTTATGCCAAGTTTACTTTTTATACATGGCAAAGTGTGCGAGGAAATGGGCGTATGTAACATTTTTGTGCGTACGCACTGTTTATACATGAGGCTCCTGGACATCGACACAAATCTCTGAATATATACAAGCCTTGTCTGTGATTGAAATAAAATCTTGAAGTACTTCTTTATATTCCCTGCTCTGTGCCCCAGTTAAAACAAATTATTGTCAATACACTGATAATCCAATTGCCCTTCATTCTTTCAGAAAATGGAACCAATGTAGGAAGCACTTTAAGACACTTAGATTTAAACACTTAGAGACATCTACAGAGATGATGTCTTCGCATCCTATGAAGAATTACGCTTCAAATTTAACTTCTCATGTGCAGCACAGTGGCACAGTGGGTAGTGCTGCTGCCTCACAGTTAAGGGACCAGGGTTCGCTTCCCGAGTCCTCCCTGCGTGGAGTTTGCATGTTCTCCCCGTGTCTGCATGGGTTTCCTCCCACAGTCCAAAGACATGCAGGTTAGGGTCATCGTTAACATGTTAACATTATACAGTGATATTGTCTGTTATACCTGTATTTTTATCACTCTTTAATATTGTTTTTTATCAGTATGCTGCTGCTGGAGTATGTGAATTTCCCCTTGGGATTAATAAAGTATCTATCTATCTATCTATCTATCTATCTATCTATCTATCTATCTATCTATCTATCTATCTATCTATCTATCTATCAGTAAGTTTATGTACAGTATGTAAAAATTGTTACTGTTATATATTGCTGCTTATAGTTTAAAAGCATTTGCCAAACTATTTTTTTATTTGTGCACTGAATTCTATGTTTCTTTCCTTTGTAGTTTCACACCTTCTCTTTGTTAATAAACTGGAAATTAGAACACCTTGTGTCAAACCAGTCTCCAAGTCATTATATTGGTAAAAGGAGGAGTTTATCTGTCAGAATATCAATTACATCGTAATAGTGAAAACAGAACAGTGAAACAAGTGCTGCCTGGCAGGCTTTATAACAGGTTACAGATGGATCACATACTGCATCTGTTGGTACAAAGTTGTACAGAAAATACACACGCGAGCTGTCTAAACAATGTCAAAGAAACAGCTGTCTGTTTTTGAGACCAGGGGGGTATTTTCCGTACGTCGCTTAAACCATCCGAGATCAGGTGCCTCATCTTGGATGAGTTAATGCCAGTGAAACTCATCCAGATAAGTCGGTTTTTCAAACACAGCTGTGTATTAGATTAGTCGAGCTGGATCTAATCATCCGAAATGAATGCGCGCGCCCGCGCTGAGTGAAAAGCCCATATATATTGAGTCTAGAAAACATGATCTGCAAGTCTTTGATAGGCTGCAACAAAATGACGAAAGAACGGGCGCATTTTTTTTTTCACACACGCGGAGCAAGACCTTTCATTCGAAGGACATGAAGAATTTCAAGATTTAATATGCACAAGGGGTAAGACTGCAAAAGCAGCCCAAACCAGAAAAGACAGCTGGGAAAAACTGGCAGACAAATGAAATGTATGTGCATTGCACTTACTGAATGCAGCGTTTCATTTCCTATGTGTCAGATTAATTATTATTTAATATGTCATAATTCCAGATCAAACGCGAGTACAAGGAGAACACAGGAACAGGTTAAAGTGAAGTACAAGAATATACTTCAAACTGGTAAATATTGGTATAACTATTTAAAGAATTGATGACATAAAGAATCATATATAATGTAAAGAACATTAATTTTAAAGCTAATAAGAAGGCAGACAAGCAAAAAACAGCTGGAGGTCCACACGGTCCAGACCTAACCCCTGCAGAAGAGTTGGCTCTCCAGCAAAATGCCCATCACCCTGTTTCTGAGGGCATTCCACGGGGAAGCTCCTCCTCAGAGCCAGTGGCGGGATGCAGTGGTCACTTCATTTCAGGTAAAGGATGGTCATTGCATATATTTGTCCTCCATGTGTGCCATAGGTATGTTCCATATAGCCCTCTTTTTTGTTGGGTCATTTGCAGGGAATGTCATATCCCTAGAACCTGTGTCTGACCAACGAGATATTGACGAAGGTCAAATATTTGATGAAGACACTGTGTCTGATTATTCATCAGGTGGAGAGGTACATTTTCCAAATAATGTTTGATCAAACTCCACTCTGATCAGTCCCATGTGCCCCAATCACATTTGGAAACCCTGGGTAATGAGAATGTTAAGCTGATTGTGAGATTCTTTATGGAATACCTTCAATGGCATGAAATGCCTCTTTTGTCTGCACATGCAGGTGTCCAGGAAACACAATGAAAACCCGAAGGAAATATTTCAGAACCAAACAGACTTTACGAATTGCCTGGCAAACTGCACTTTTCGATAGATGTTCCGCATCGCCTACAGTATATAAAAAAGTGCCGCTTGCAAGAAACCTCAAAGCAATGCATACTGTCTGTGTGGTTGTGAGAGCCCGACTTCGGCGAGTTCGACTTTGAATATACGGAGATAATAAATCTTTGAGGTACAATATTCCCCCTCGGCTAAAGCGGTATCTTTCGTGCAGAATTTCCTCCAGGAGCAATAAAGGATCTTGCCGATCACGCAAAACCCTCTCTATATGAAATTCTCTTCGTATAATTTGCGCACCAATATCAATTGGTCGCTCATTCATGAACGGCGAAGCCATGACTGGATGACTTCCATGCACCGTCACTGATCACGTGTGTAAACTAATCCTTGTTTACGTAGAACAAACCTGCTCTGAGTAGGTTTGCGGATTTGGATGTGTTGCTATGACGACACTTCCAGAAAGAGTTTCAAAAAACCGACAGATCCAGGATCAGGCCAAATCGTCAACGATTACATCCGGCTAAGCGAGTAATCCACGTACGAAAAATACCCCCCAGGTCCCCTGTGTCATGCTCCTCAAACGTTCAAGCAAGTTATATAGCAATGCGGTGGCCACCACAGCGAGCACAACAGCTGAAGCAGCATAGGTTCGAGAGGTGTTTGGTAATGAAGAAATGCAGATACAAACAGACAGTGCATATAGAGGCCACTTTGGAAAAACTAGAGAGAGAGAAAGAGAAGCGGATGCAGTTGTGGCCAAAGCTGAAGCGCTGGAAGCAGTGGTCATTACTGAGACTGAACGTACAAATATGGAGGCAAAACATGAAAATAGAATACTTAATTTACCACTTGATGCGGAGCTCAGTCTTCACAACACTGCCCAACATACCTCAGAGTACGTTTTTGAACACAGTGACCTGCACTGTAACTCTCAGTTAATTTTAAATGTAAAACATATCTTCACCATTGAATCGGCCAGTACACACCTAGTCTTATTTTTTAAGAAAAGAAGACACTGCTCAAAGCAGAATTGCATACAGTAACCCCTTCATACAGCAGATGCGAAATATTCAGGCTACAATATGGGGGAAGCTCCATTCACATACACTGTGAAAGGTGTGATGGAGGTGTGCTTTGGGGGTGACATCCAACAGATATATCTATACACCAGCATACAGTAGCACCCCTGCCATTCACTTACATGTTCATAAAACTCCTTCAGACTTTGCTAAATTCTTTGCTCATTGCAAGCTTGTCAGTAAGGGTCTCACAAAATCTGATGATCATCCTGAAAGCTATTGAGCCTGGCAATCTTTATTCCAGAATGCAGTTAGAGACTTAGACCTGTCAGCCAATGAAGATGTGGACTCTTTAGTCAAGTGTCTCAGAAGTGAATCAGCACAGCATGAAAAACGCACAAGAATTATAAACATAAATCACTGAGACAGGGGACTGAGAATGGTAAGGGCAAGGCTTGAGAAATGTTACAGCTTGCCAGAGACGATCAAAAATGCACTCTTCCAATGAATCAATGACTTCCCAAAATTATTCATCAAAAATTACCAGAAGCTTAGAGAGTTAGGTGATACGTTGATGGAACTCCAGGTTACCAAGGATGAAGGAGATTTGCAGGGTCTTATATTTCTAGACACTGCATTTGGTGTCAGCTCAGTTGTGCAAAAACTGATGTACAACCTACAAGAGAAATGGACAGCAAGAGGATTCAAGTATAAACAGTGTGAAAGAATCGGTCTCAACACACGAGTAAGATTTGGGGCAGCCACCCTTATATTGTCCCTGGCTGCAAAAGGGTATTGAATGAAGCAGTGAAGTGCTCTGTTTGAGTTCCAAAACTGAACTGCCTGAGTAGTGAAAAGATGGCAGCTTTAAAAGCCAAAACCAGAAGTGATGTCATCTAGGATTGGAACCAGAAGTGGTGTTGTTCTGGGTGCTGGAACCGGAAGTGACATCGGCCTGGCCTCCGAAACCGGAAGTGGTGTTATCGATGTTGAATCAGGCAGGTTTTCCCGTATTTGGCCTGCAGAGACAACAGAAGTAGGTTTAGCGCACCCCACCACCCCCTGGCCTGGCGGGTAATTACGTCCACTTGGTCCATTCACCTTCCTCTTAATTGCACGTGTGACAGCAGCAATACAGAGTCTCCTTCTCCCTATTTTCCTTTTTCATGGATGTTATTTGTCAGCAAGCAAAGGCTAAGAACGATCCAAGCTTCATTTTTGGAGTGTCTCAATAATGCTTGTACCAAACCGGAGAAGTCTTCTACCTCACACACTTACCTGAACACAGCCATAGCAGTCCTCCAAACAAATATATCCTCCTCAGAATCACAATGCAAAGCCTCCACTTCTTGTTCTGCAGATGAAGCTGAAATGTCTAAAATAAAGGACCCAAGCAGGCAATGCCCTTTACGCACAGGAAACCTCATCCATTTCAGAATTTCTGTGCCTTTAGGGAGAAGTCATTGGAAGACCTCATGGCCTTTCTCAGAATCAGTAATGTATGTTTTAAGTGTTGCTCTTCAATATCCCATCTTGTAAAGAACTGTAAGGTCAGTTTGAAATTCTCAGAGTGCAACAGTGACAGTCATAATGCAGTTTTGCACCCTGGTCCAGAACCATAGACCACACAGGATGGAAATCAGATCAGAGGGCATGGCAGCAAGGAACCCAAACACTGCACCCCCACCAGAGGTAGATACCCAGTGCACTGATCTTTGTAGAGAGGGTGCAAAAGGCAGATGCAATGTAGGTCACCCAAATGAAGTGATAAGACTTTGTGCTATCCTTGATGAGCAAAGTAATAAGTTCCTAGCAAGCCCAGCATTTTTCAGCCTTTTTAAAATAAAGGGTCCGGTACTCCTTACAATCATAAAACCTGTGCAGAATAGTGAAGACAGATAAAGGGAGAAGAATCTGGTTATCGGACTGAGTCGCTTGATGGACAGCTATGCATACCACTGCCAACATTGATCAAATGCAGCCAGATTCCTGACTATAGATCAGAACTTCACACACCAGAGGTAGCCATTCATCGTCATGTGCATTTAAGACTTCTACCTTTCCAGATCCCTGAACTTTATCTGCAGGCTCATTTACTACTGCTCCTTGGGAAAGACATTATAAGGGTCCATAAAGATAGGAAACAAATAAATGACTCACACAATTCTCCTTATGACCAGAAACTGGACCTAGGATGGGTCATAGTACAGTACATAAAGTTTACTAGGAAACTCTGTGTCTTCTCTGATGCCTCTGTTAATTCAATAGCTGCTGTCGCCTACATTAAAACCATAAACCTTAAAGGACGATGCAACATTGGGTTTGTTATGGGAAAGCAAAGCTGGCTCCACACCCTGAACTCACCATACCAAGACTAGAGTTCTGTGCTGCAGTGTTAGTGGTAGAGCTCATTTCATCAGAAAAAGATGTACTTGAAGAGACTGAATTTTACACAGACAGCAAGGTACTGTTAGGCTACCTTCACAATGAGACAAGGAGATTCAACATTATTGTCAATGGCGCGGTTTTATGAATTCAGACATCCACACATCCAAAGCAGTGGTATTGCGTACCTACGGACTTAAACCCAGCAGAACAGGCCATAAGAATAATATTAGCTAGTTATTTGAAGGACACCATTTGGCTTACTGTATCTGTTTTGTTAGGAAAGGTGAAGCAGTACACTGCAGGGCATGAAACATTTGAGCTAGTTGACCCTGGCTCTGGTAGAGAAATCCACTCAGAGGTATCAGTATTCAGTAGCACTGCTGCAACCCAATCTTGTGGGTCACATTGTTTTGAAAGATTATCAACTTGGAAAATCTTAGACTGTGCTGGCAGAGGCTTAACCTGCCTCACATAGTTCAGCTCTTCAAAGCATCTGCTGTAGGTAAGGGTAGCTGTAAGGGCTGGCATTACTGTAAGAGAGCACACAGAGCAGAAGAACTTAAACAGTCTGGGGATATTATCATCTGCACTGTGCAGCAAAAGAGATGTATGATAAGGAGTTGCAGTGTCTAGGGAATGGCAGTGCACTAAGAAAAGTTGACCCTTTCATCGATGGGAAAAACTCCCAAACAAAATCTTGTAGGGAATAAAATGAAAGAAACCTTGGGAAAGGCAGTTGAAAGAGAGACCTCTTTCCAGGTAGGTTGGGGGTGCAGTGGGTGTCAAAAAAGGGGCTAAATTCAATACAATACACAGAACAGAACACAAGTAATCGACAATACAATATAATAGTGCAATAGAAATATTACAAGTACAGAGCAGAATTCAACAGTAGGTGATATCACATGATAGGATTTGGATTTGTTCAGAGTCCTGGAGACCTCGGCCATCAAGCTGCCTCCCCCTACTGGCTATTCCACAGCTGAGTCAGCAAATCTGAAGAAAGGACCCCTCTGCCCGATGATTCCTGTGATCCTCCATCAGGGATGACTTTACCTTAGGCCGGCAAAACAACTTGGTAGGTGGGTGGTGGCACCAAGTGCCACATTTGAGTACCGAGAAGAGAAACAGAATAGGTGAGGGTTAGTAACAAATTATAAGTATCATGTTACTTTTGTTTTAGTGCTAATGACTAACAACAGAGATGCAGTCTGTACAGTTAATCAGCAGCTCTAGTCAGGGTGTGCTAAACTGAAGTAGTGAGTCTTCAGCTGGGATTTTAAAGCCGAGACCGAAGCGGCATCTCTTATAATAGCAGGCAGACCATTCCACAGTTTAAGGGCCCTATAACTAAAATCTCGACCTCCCATTGTTATTTTATTAATCCTTAGAATCATAAGCAGACTGGCATCCTGAGATCTTAATGTACGCTCTGGTTTGTAAGTCATAATAAGTTCAGATAAGTAAGCCAGACCTTGGCCATTTAAGAGTTTATATGTTAAAAGGAGGATTTTGAAATCTGCCCTAAACTTAACTGGGAGCCAGTGTAAGGATTTAAGAACTGGAGTTATGTGTTTGTATTTTCTTATTCTTGTAATACTTCTTGCATCAGCATTTTGGATTAACCGGAGGCTGTATAAAGAACAATTTGAACATCCAGTGAACACAGCATTGCAGTAGTCAATCCTACAAGAAATAAATTTCTCAGAATCCTGCTTATTTACAAAATGCCTTAATTTCCCAACAAAAGACTTGTTTAAGCTCCATTGGAGACAAGTGCAATGTTTGGCTAATGCGTTTTGGGACAAATGGAGGGACCAGTATCTCTCCACTCTGCAGCCATGCAGGAAATGACAATCTGGAAAGTCAAACATAAAATCTGAAGATGTGGTTCTAGTGCACAATTGTCAGTCTAAAAGGAATGACTGGCCTCTTGGGCTGGTATCTTGAGTGTCTGTTAGTGAGGACTGTGGGGTTTCTAAAGGAGAGCTTAAAATTTGCAAAGGAAGTGAAAACTTTTCAACAGGCCTATTTCTGAACTTGTTAATCTCATTTCATTATAGTTATTAAAGGTGATATCATTGATATCAGCTGTGGAGTGTCGTGGTTGTAAAGATGAGCAAAATGTTTAAGTATTAATCATCGTCAGTTTTGTTAACTGTTGTCATGTTCAAAATATGGTTGCTTCATGATATTTGTCTTTCCTGAGCAGCCTTATAGTCAGACTTCTTGTTTAAGCCTTTGGTACCATAGGTGGTAAATTTATACATGCAAACATTTTACTGTTGTGTATTGCTGCTTATAGTTTAAAAGCTGTTACCTAACTATTTTCTTATTTGTGTACTGAACACTATGTTTTATTACTTTGTAGTTTCACACCTGCTCTTTGTTACTGTAATAAACTGGAGATTTGTAAACCTCTTGTCAAGCCAGTCTCCAAGTCGTTATATTGATAAAATGAGGAGTTTATCTGTCTGAATATCTATTACATTGTAATAGTGAGAGCAGAACAGTGAAACAGGTGCGTCCTGGCGAGCTTTATAACGGGTTACAGATCAAACTGAACAGACCAGATACTGCATCTGTGGTGCTACAGAGTTGTACATAAAATACACAACTCTATGAACAATGTCAGGTTTTGAGACCCGGTCTAGTTGGGGCTTCTTGAAGTCAATTTCCAGGTATTTGTTTATAATTACATTTTTTTAGACTCAAATCATAACCTTGTTGCAAACATTATTAAACACTGATAATTTCAACACCGTGTGCACAAAGATAACTGATGTTTGTTTGTGTTTTAAACTGGAGTGCGGAGTTGGAGTTGGTTTAAATGTACCGATTCTGACTAAATGTAAAATGTAATATAATGTGTTCAAATGTTTAATTTCAGATACTGTATACTAATTTGATTAAGCTGTTTTTTTTTCTTTTCAGTATAAATTTTAATTTATATTGAAGATTTATTTGTATTTTTTAGCAAATTTAAGACTATTACATAATAGCTGCATGTGGTCTTCAGGACAAAAAACAACCCGAAGACTCACTAGCAGTTTTAATATATTCGTGAACTTGGAGGGGTGTCAGCTAACTCTTCAAAATGGCCCAGTGCAGAGGAAATGAACCCACCTGTGCTTACTGCCCCACTGGCTTTTGTAATAAGACACTGGCGATACCATATCTTAGCCGTATCGCTGGTATATGAGTCCCATTAATCTTTATCTTGAGAAAATACTTCCCGATAGACAATGATTTTAATGAAAACTTCAAGCCATGCCCTCCGTTACTGATGTGTTTCACTTGCATGTTGTGTCTCTTCATGTGTCATTAGCACAATGTCGTTGCTGCGTGCCGGCGCACAGGTTTTTTCATAGTGAGGTGAAAAAATGGGTGAAAAAATGTAAAAGTGTATGCATGCGCCATCTAGTGGCTGTGGTTGAGTGTGAGCAGAGATGACTGCTCCACACACACACACACACACACACACACACACACACACACAAGTCTTTTGTTTATTTATGTCATATATATTTATATATGCCCCTTGAAGGGGCCTGAGTTGCCTCGAAAGCTTGCATATTGTAATCTTTTTAGTTAGCCAATAAAAGGTGTCATTTTGCTTGGCTTTTCTCTACATTCGTAAGTCCAGTAAAGTTGGCCTAGGCACCCAACCCTCAACTCCTATAGGATACATGTACCTGTACAGCTACAGTATTTGTATGTAAGTAAGTGCTTTTAAAAGATAATATTTGTGTTTTTTATATATATTTCTAATGCAGTTTAAAAACAAACAATTGAAAGTTATATTTTATTCCCATTGTTAGCTGATCTCGGTACAGTAGACTCGCTTACCGCTAGCAAAGAGCCTGCGTTTGCAGACCTAGCACACCTCTCTCTCTTCAACTCTTATCGAAAACAGGTTATTTGTATTTTATGTGCTGATTTTAAAAGTTAATATTTTACTGTGAGATTTCTGAGACCCCGACAACCCCCAACTGCTCTGTGTGCTGAAACTCTGTTAACATAGGCAGGGATTACTTGTCCGCCGCCAGTTGAACTGCGTAACGCGTCTTGTCACCTGCTGGTTGATGTTGGGACATTTAAAACTGGGCGCTGACTTGCCAGTGTGTTCGTGTGCTATTTCCTTAATTGTGCATGTCTGTCTACTCTTTTAATCTGAGAAGGGAGCACCTGTAAAGTTACAGCAGAATTGCAGGGTGCGGCTGGGGTTTCTTGAGACTGCTGAAGAGACAGCTGTCCATCCATCCATTATCCAACCCGCTGAATCCGAACACAGGGTCACGGGGGTCTGCTGGAGCCAATCCCAGCCAACACAGGGCACAGGGTAGGAACCAATCCCGGGCAGGGTGCCAACCCACCGCAGAGAGACAGCTCTAGTCTGGATAATTTTAAGATGACTATAAAACTTTTTTTATTTTTTTTTAGAAATTTAGACTCAGGGCGGCACGGTGGCGCAGTGGGTAGCGCTGCTGCCTCGCAGTTGGGAGATCTGGGGACCTGGGTTCGATTCCCGGGTCCTCCCTGTGTGGAGTTTGCATGTTCTTCCCGTGTCTGCGTGGGTTTCCTCCGGGCGCTCCGGTTTCCTCCCACAGTCCAAAGACATGCAGGTTAGGTGGATTGGCGATTCTAAATTGGCCCTAGTGTGTGCTTGGTGTGTGGGTGTGTTTGTGTGTGTCCTGCGGTGGGTTGGCACCCTGCCCAGGATTGTTTCCTGCCTTGTGCCCTGTGTTGGCTGGGATTGGCTCCGGCAGACCCCCGTGACCCTGTGTTCGGATTCAGCGGGTTGGAGAATGGATGGATGGAATTTAGACTCACCTTCTTCTCTCTTAAATATCTGCCCAGGTAAAAACTCACCTTCATCAGTAATTTCCCAAGGCACTTCAGGAAATTCCCGGCCAGCTACTGTATCTGCACTCACTGCCATCCATCCAGGGTCACGGGGGTCTGCTGGAGCCAACACAGGGCGCAAGGCAGGAACAAACCCCGGGCAGGGTGCCAGCCCACCGCAAGGCGCGCGCACACACACCTCAAGCACACACTTTGGACAATTTAGGATCACCAATGCACCTTACCTGCATGTCTTTGGACTGTGGGAGGTGTGGTCGAAGGTTCGAAACAACAGCAGACAAACACAAATTCAAACAAACAACTTCTTTTATTATTTCTTGATCTTTCTTAGTGAGCAGAGACCCGCTGCAGAACGCTGACAGTTTGCCACTGACAGTATCCACGTCACAGCGGGCCCTTTGCGGTTTTGCAAATCGGCTTTTTATTTCCTCTTAAACACGTACACATAGTTATCTCATTCTTGCACCTTACAAGTAGCCTTTCCTTAGAAGTGGAATAAACTTCTGCTTTTGCTAACTAGGACAGGGTGCGGTCCCTAAAAGCTGATCCACCCTTTATTTATTTCTTTTATTAATCTTGTGGCTATTTTATATATTTAGGCTCTAATGCTTAATAACCTTAACTTTCCTTCATCACAATCTCAATGCATTTCATATAATTAACACACCGAACTCTTATACTTGCAAATACAATATACATATACAGTGCTCAGCATAAATGAGTACACCCCACTACATTTGTCAGAAAACCTTTAGTTTCCTTTCAGTATCAATATTGTCTATGAGATACTGCACTACAAAATACTCCCACAAATGTGGGCCATTGACTGCAAACAAGATTTGTTAATTTGCACACACAAAAAAGTGATTATCCTAACAAATTCATTCAAGCCCATGTAGCAAAAATGAGTACACCCCAATTATAGTCTTAGGAGAAAAGCCACACTTAAGACTACAAAAGTCCAATTAACAGGCATTCAACCACAGGTGAGTCTAATGATTCATTTAAGAGGTGTCCAGCAGACAGGTGACTATAAAAGGGCATTACTTAACAAAGAAAAGCCCTTCCCATTTCATGCTGTCAGCAATGGCTCCACATGGAAGAGAAATGTCAAAAAATCTGAGAAAGGAAATCATTACTTTACACAAAAAAGGTGAGGGCTACAAGAAGATCAGCAAAGCTTTACACATCAGTCAAAATACTGTAGCAAAAGTGATCCAAAAATTTAAGACAGATGGAAGTGCAACCATCTTACAGAGACGTCCAGGCTGTCCAAGGAAGTTAACATCTCGACAGGAGCGTCTTCTGATGAGAAGGGTTGAAGAAAATCGCCATGCAAGTTCACTGCAGTTAGCTAAAGCAGTAGAAAGCCAAACTGGAGTGACCGTTTCCCGTGACACAATACAGTGCACACTGCAGAGGAATGGCATGCATGGGTATCGTCCACGAAGGAAGCCTCTCCTAAAACCCATGCACAAAAAAGCACGCCTAGAATTTGCTAAGGCCCATACTGAAAAAGATGAAGACTACTGGGACTCTATACTCTGGAGTGATGAGACAAAGATCACTGTTTTTGGAACTAATGGTTTCAAAACTGTATGGCATCGTAAAGGTGAGGATTTCAAAGAAAAATGCATGGTGCCTACAGTGAAACATGGTGGTGGCAGTGTCCTTATGTGGGGCTGCATGAGTGCTGCTGGTGTTGGGGAGCTGCATTTCATTGATGGTATCATGAACTCAACAATGTACTGCTCTATACTGAAGGAGAAGATGCTGCCATCACTCCATGCACTTGGTCGCCGTGCACTTTTCCAACACGACAATGATCCAAAACACACATCTAAAGCTACTGTTGCATTTCTGAAGAAGAACAGGGTGGTGATTGAATGGCCAAGTATGTCTCCTGATCTGAACCCAATCGAACTCCTGTGGGGAATTCTGAAGCGACAAGTTGAGCATCACTCTCCATCCAGCATCCAGGCTCTAAAAGAGGTTATTCTTGAAAAATGGAAAAAGATAGATGTTGCAATATGTCGCCAACTTGTTCATTCCATGCCTAAAAGACTTGGTGCTGTCCTTAAGAATCACGGTGGTCATACAAAATACTAGATGTAGTAGTTTTTGTTGCAGGGTGTATTCATTTTTGCTTCAACCAATTTGAGTGAAACTGAAGATTTTGTGATCTAAGTTATATTATTAACCTTAATTTCATGTTATGGAGTTTAACAAGTGTTCAATAAAACTCAGCCTTGTGAAAATTTTGGACATTGTTCTTTTGTTCATTGAGCTACTGATTAAATTTGTACTTTTTAAAGGGGGTGTACTCATTTATGCTGAGCACTGTACATTTTCTTATATTTTTTATACACTCAAATGCACACAGATAGTAATCACCAAGGCGTTTTAGACTTGTTTACCCAAATATTCATTGCACTGAGGCGTAGTCCAAAATTTCTTCCCCTCCCTTGGACTGGGTTAAAAGCCCTCAGCCCAAGATTATTTGTTCAACTTTTATTTAATACATTGATTCAGATTTTTATTATTCCACAGAGGAAACCCACGCAGACACGGGGAGAACATGCAAACTCCACGCAGGGAGGACCCGGGAAGCGAACCCATTGTGCCACCCGCACTCATTGCCTCACCACTTAATTTTAAATTGTGAAGGTTGGCTCAAGCCTTGAACCCATGAAACCAACCATGGCTGGTATTAAAAGATGTGCCCTCTGATTCTTCGCTGTGTTTCTTCAAGTCTTCATAAAGGCTTTTAGCCTTCTCTTGAATCAGCATTAAGCTGAGTGACTCTCGACGCTGATACTGATCCTGCATCCACACACTCAGAAGTTTCTCCATCTCCTTCATCATTTTTCCACGCTTCTTTAACATTATTGTCGACATCATTGGCACAGAAGACTTCACATGTTCCATAATCTTATCCTTTAGAATCGTTCTGATGGTTGAACAGCTTGTGTTATACGAATGAGTGACATCGACTGTCTTTTCGCCTCTCTATTCGCTTTCTACTCTTTCAATTATTTTCATTTTTGTTTCCATCGTTATTACCTGGCGCTTCTTATCAGTATCAGCTACATAACCGCTGCTTTTATGCTTAATTCTGGACATTTTGGATTTGAAATAAAGTGTGTTAACTTAACGTAAACAGAGATACAGCCAAAAGTACAATGACTTGTAGAGGATGCACGCACGGGACTGAGAATGTAAGCAGTAATAGCGTGGGTTTTGCGATCCGTCTACCGGCAGATACGTGAACTAACTTAGGGGAAATATGACGTTATGGTACAATTTTAATTTTTTCACTTATTTAAGGTTCATATGTAGGGATCTCACTGTAATTTAAAAAAATATTGCCAGTATTTTTTAGTGAATCAATATGAATTCATGGCTGTTATTTGATGTTAAGGTTGCAGAAAAAAAGCCTGTGTTCAGAGTTAAGCAGTCCTACTAATAACCCACATTTTTATAAACATCCATCCAGCTGTAATGCTGTAACAATCAGATGCAATTTTAATTTTATCCTGATGCCATTCAATGTTTCCTGTACCATTAAAACTAGTGGATGAGACACTCAATGATCCATAAGTGCAGACTCCAGGAGGGGAGGTCATAAAGACTTTGCTGCATCCAACCTTGAAGCAAATTACTTTATTAACGTATTAAATGGCTGTGAGTTTTTCAAAATGGGGTTTGCTTAAGTAAACCAGGGATTGTTCTTGCCTTGCAGCAGATGCTTTCTGGGATAGGCTCCTGCTGCTCCAAGACTCTGCCCTGGATAAGCAAAGATGGATACATGGATGGGTTTACTTAAGTTTTGAAGTGTTTGCTTACTTTCTCACAGTGTTTCTGTTCTTATTCCAGAATTGCTGGCTTTACTTACTTTGATTTGCTGTCAAAATGATCCTAACCTCATGCTACCGACACAGCATAAAATCAGTCTGACAACTGGCAAACAATCTTGTAAGTAGTTATCTGCTTCGGCTCACCTAAGATAACAGGTCCAGTGACTGATGAGTGGCAACATATAAGTCCTACTTGCAAGTTGTTGCCAGATGTGAATTGGATACCTTTTGGTAATAATCTGATCCCCTCTTGCCTCAAAAGTAAATGCATGTTCTTTTTTTTGTTCTTTATTTCGCCTTATACAATTTCTTGTATTAGGAATTTGGTAGTTTTCGCATACCCCTTGGGATCAGAGCACAGGGTCAGCCATTGTACAGCGCCCCTGGAGCAATTACAGGTTAAGTAAAATATAAACATACCTTCACCTGTATATCAGCAGACAACAGTCATGACTAGCAGAAAACAGGGAGCAGCATTAAGCAGTTTTTCTTATTTTTTGGAGTGTTTGGGTTACAATTCTAAAAGAAAAAAAAGAAAAAATTAAATGAAAAATGCTTATCTAATAACATGCAATATATGGGAACTATTAAATATTGTCCAATATAATGATTTGAGACTAAATATAATTGAAGGTGTCAAGGAATTTGCATACAATTCTCAAATCTGCATAATAAATGAAGGGTCATAGCGAGGGAGAAACATTGGGGGGGGGGGGGGGGGGGGGGCGGGCAGGAAACGTCAAGGATAAGGCACAAGTCCATCAGAGTGGCCATTCATGCACACACCTCTACTCACACAATGTTGTGAAAGCCTCTACAACTGGAAGAGTCCTCTTAAACTACTTGATCAAATTATTTCAACAATCTTAGTGTGAAAATTTGTCTGAAATGATAGTCAAGAAAACAGACATGAATCCAATAAAGATCCCCTGAAAAAGTTTTGAGCCCCCAAACCATATTTTCACACATCGGATTTTGTTGCATTAGATTAGAACTATTTTTGGAGTCTTCATAGAAGCCTCATTTCTGTGACTTGATAAAGCTACCTAATCCAGTACACAGAGAGTCATACCAGATATCTAAGAAAATGACTGAGCTGAAGCCGTTCTGTAAGGAAGAATGTTTGTGCAGGTTTGATCCGCAGATATTGGAAGCACTTGTTAGAGAAGTTATTGCTGCCAAACAAAGTTTGACAAATTGTAAAATCCTAGATTCACTTATTTTTTCCACAGCACACTGTTAATTTTGATAGGTGTACAGTATTCAAAAATATCCATCCATCCCGCTATATCCTAACTACAGGGTCACGGGGTCTTCTGGAGCCAATCCCAGTCAACACAGGGTGGTAGGCAGGATACAAACCCTGGGCAGGGCGCTAGCCCACCGCAGGACACACACACACACACCAAGCACACACTATGGACAATTTAGAATCGCCAATGCACCTAACCTGCATGTCTTTGGACTGTGGGACTAAGACCTAATGGGGCCTTTTCCTATGAGCTCTACATTAGTAAGACATTTCTGCCAGTACTAGAGGACTATTTTCCCAGATAGGTTCAACGTTTTGCTTTGACTAATGTTATAACAGATAAAATCTGCATTGTTTTACAGTCAGAAATGTTCACTTGTTGGGGAGTCCCAAAGTCTTAGAAATCCAGTCTCTTTTGTAACTCACTGTAAATCACATTTGTGTGAAGTATGTAATTTTCAATTGTATGTTTTTAGTATCAGAAAATCCACCAATATCACTTCTACTGGAATCCTGGTTTTACTCTGAGGCTCAAGTTCTTCTCTTGTTATTTTCAGCTGTCACACTAACAAGAAAGTGATCCAAATTAACACAACAGTCTTCATGGCAAAAGTTAAGAACAAAGTTCTTCTAGGCATCTGAGCAAATTCTCTTGGTTCCATTTGTGCTGCTCATATTTTTATATTAATTAGTACAGCAGGAATGGCAGAGTGATAGAACATTAGAACATACCATTCAGTCTAACAAACTATCAATCATATTCACTATAGTTATTTTAAATGGCATCAGGTTGAGTTCTGAAAGTCCCCAAAACACTGCTGTCTACCATAGTACTTGGTAATTTATTCCATTTCTCTATAGTTCATGTGTAAAGAAAAACCTTTGTGGGAAATTTACCCATAACCTGTGTTGTTGTTGGAAAGTTCATTTTAAATGAACAGCACAATTCACTGTACTCACTTAATAATTTCATCACTTCTGTCATGTCACCCCTTAATCCCCATTTGCTTAAACTGAAAAGCTGTTAATATTTTACCACAGCTCAAACTAGGGCTTTCAGATCGAATATCACTGTTCAAATAAAATCCAAATGTATCTGAAAAAAATCTTATTCAAAGGTAAAAGCTGACATCTGATTGAAAAAGAAGGACCATTATGGCATTGTGGTTCTCGCTATGCAGTACATAACAATTCCACGGCTGGTCATTCCATATTTTTGAAGTATTATCTTGTATCTTCATTTTTCTGTTCCATTGCTCTACTTTTTAAACAATGGGTATACTTAACATTTTTTCCAACATGCTTAAACTGTTCTGCTCCTACTCCTGCTCCAGTTCTCTCCTGAGATCATGATTTACCATGGCTTTCTGCAAAAACTGTTAAGCATCCATCATAGCAAATAAAAGCTAGATGCCTTTCTCATTAATCTTAATTGAAAATCCCTGCCCTGTTTCTGATTTTGTTTTATTATTTTAATGGCTTTAAAATAACCACATTAAAGAACATTTTCAGGGTTAGCATAGCACACTTAGCTACCTCACCCAACACACATTTTTAGGAGGCTGCAGGTTTGATAAAAAATGACAAAGAATTCCTAAAACAAAGTCAAAATGAAAGAAAGCATTAAGGTTACATGTGTTATATTTCTCATGCATCTGTAAAGGGGGAAAAATCATCCCATTTTATTTAATCCTGTAAGTCAGTTCCAAGACCAGTGGCTCCTGCCTGCAGCACTCAGCCAGTGTCCCGTGTTACAGAATTCACAGGTCTGACTAAAAGAATTTGCTAAGTAAGACATTACAATGAGGAGGAAATACTTAAAGATCTTTACAATAAATTTCGTACTTACATTGCAAAACGTGAGTAGATTCATAGTACCTTGATTTATATAAAAGAGAAATTAGCAGAGACTTGTGGATTAAACAGCCACTTAGTGTAAAAGGATGAAGGTCCAAGTCTTTAGAGTCCTGGGGCCTCATGTATAAATGGTGCATACACACAAAGATGTTGCATAAGCCTGTTTCCACGTTCAAATCGTGATGTATAAAACCTAAACTTGGCGTAAAGCCACGCACATTTCCACGGTAGCTCCAACTCTGGCGTACGCAAGTTCTGCGCTCGGTTTTGCAGACTGGTGGCACCCAGCGTCAAATCAGTGCTACTGTTCCTGTGTGGTTTCCTTTCCTTTTTAGATCCACATCCCTGATGTGGCTTTATAAATACAATGAAATTAACTGTAAATTGTTTATTAGTTTAATGCATCTTGAGTCTAGCGATCTGCAGTGGCAATCAGAAGGTTGCCGGTTCGAATCCCGTAAATGCCAAAAAGGGACTCTGATCTTTTGGGCCCTTGAGCAAGGCCCTTAACCTGCAATTGCTGAGCACTTTGAGTAGTGAGAAAAGCGCTATTTAAATGCAAAGAATTATTAATTAACCTGTAAAAATATAATGGTCCATGGAATGGCCAAACTATTCCAAATACCATAGGTGCTTTAGCGTTGTTACTCTCACTGCACTTACTTTTTCTTTTTTCAACTGCTCCCGTTAGGGGTTGCCACAGCGGATCATCTTTTTCCATATTACTCTCACTGCACCACTCGGAGTATTTATATCACTGTATCTGAGTGTGAATCACAGCAGCAGCTGATCGGAAAGAGAATCACCGGTATACAGCATCAAGCACACGCTGCCTCAGCCATGCTGTCTATTGAACTGCTCTCATACGGCAAACGCTTCAGAGCCTTTCCTGTACGGACCTCGCGGTTCAGAAACAGTTTCATCCCAAGAACTATAAACGCACTCAATCAGTCCATCAAGCACTCCTTGTAGGACTGTTTGTACTTAAAAGTACAATTACCTCAGTGTAAACTTGCGATACAGTTATAATACTGCACCACCTGAGCCACTTTATTAGGCGTGTATTAATATATGATGGTGATATCATTTTTAAGATGAAATTCAGAAAAATATGTTTATTATATTATACAGATAAAACTTTAACTTCATTTAAATAATCTACATTGTTAATAATTAAATATGTGAGGACACGATGGTGCTGCGCTAGTAAAGATCTGGCGCTCCATTCATGGATTGTTCCTGCCTTGTGCTGTATGCTTGCTGGGACTGGCGTGACACTGGAAGGATAGAATAATTAAACATGTCCTACGAAAATATTTCAATGTTCCTTAAAAGTATTGAAGAATCTAAGCTTACAAATGGCTTCACGTCTATTACAGAGCTGATTGTGTGGCAATTGGGTATTTGGAGAAAGAAAAGTAAGGACAGGAATTGGGGGTTAGTACGTTTGAAAGACTGCTACAATAAATTATTTCATCAAAGGTCACGCACAATCACTGCGCCACTGTGTTCCCATGTTTAATAACATGCTTTAACTCCTATCATCATGAAAATGATATCAAGTATACATCTCAGTATTTTAATTATTCAGAGAGCTATAATACACTGCCTGGCCAAAAAAAAAGTCGCCACCAAAAAAAAAGGTCACACACTCTAATATTTCGTTGGACCGCCTTTAGCTTTGATTACGGCACGCATTCGCTGTGGCATTGTTTCGATAAGCTTCTGCAATGTCGCAAAATTTAGTTCCATCCAGTGTTGAATTAATTTTTCACCAAGATCTTGCATTGATGATGGTAGAGTCTGACCGCTGCACAAAGCCTTCTCCAGCACATCCCAAAGATTCTAAATGGGGTTAAGGTCTGGACTCTGTGGTGGCCAATCCATGTGTGAAAATGATGTCTCATGCTCCCTGAACCACTCTTTCACAATTTGAGCCCGATGAATCCTGGCATTGTCATCTTGGAATATGCCCGTGCCATCAGAGAAGAAAAAATCCATTGATGGAATAACTTGGTCATTCAGTATATTCAGGTAGTTAGCTGACCTCATTCTTGGAGCACATACTGTTGCTGAACCTAGACCTGACCAACTGCAGCAACCCCAGATCATAGCACTGCACCCACAGGCTTGTACAGTAGGCACTAGGCATGATGGGTGCATCACTTCATCTGCCTCTCTTCTTACCCTGATGCGCCCATCACTCTGGAACAGGGTAAATCTGGACTCATCAGACCACATGACCTTCTTCCATTGCTCCAGAGTCCAATCTTTATGCTCCATAGCAAATTGAAGCCTTTTTTTCCGGTTTGCCTCACTGATTAATGGTTTTCTTACGGCTACACAGCTGTTCAGTCCCAATCCCTTGAGTTTCTCAGAGGGTGATCCGGCTCGTAAGATCCTCATTGCTGGGGGCCAAAGTGGCTGGACTGGGCCAAGGGGACGCCCACGTAACACCTGGCTGTGGCAGATAGAGGGTCATTTCTGGAGGGTGGGACTGGACCGCATGTCTGCCTGGGGGGTTGCAAACTGGGATCCCGAGTTGTTTCATTGTGTAGTGGGTGTGGCAACTCACTGTACCAGTGCATGCACCCCAATTTGACTTGACTTGACATAGTGGGAAGGAAAATTAAATAATGGAGGAAAAATAAAATAATGAGTGAATTTAATGTGCTTAAGCAATTATGAGAGATTTCCCATGAGTTTCATACATGTATTACAGGCATGTGAGGTAACACAGTTCCATGTTTCTCTTTAATAATGTCACTTGCTATGCACCACAAATCCCCTTTATGTGAAGGGCTGTATTTTCAGCTGTCACTTTTATTGGATGGCTGTGTCTGTCATAAATACTTCATACCTTGCAGACACATCACAAGCAAAAAAGTAAAGATATTAAAAACTGCATAAAAAGGCACATAAATACACTACAATTTTTATCATACATTTGAATATATACTTATTTGAACTTTCACCCTTAATAAAAGGATAATTATCTATATGTCTATATATCTGTGTGACCGTCCAGTTGCTCTGTCTCTGACATTGTAATAAATGGTGTATCATAAGCATTGTTTTTATGAATCCTATACCAGATTGCATATAACATACACATGTGCATTGTGTTTCTCATCCATATTACTAAACGAGAATGGTAAACCGGATGGACGCAGGGACATGGGCCGTGGACGCAAAAGACGTAGTGCACAGGCGCGACACAAAGCCCCCCTCCAAGCACCGGAATATGAGAAATGATGCGCCGCGCCCATAGCAACAGACCCAGGCAACAAAGCGCCACATGAAGCCCATACCACACGAAACAGGACACACACAAAAAAGAGGATTCAGACCCACGACAGACAAAGCACCCCTCCACTAACAGAAATAAGAAATGAGGCAACGCGCCCCTAGCACACCACAAACAAAGGAGTCAGACGCAAGCGCCACATAGCACACGAAACGGTATGCACACAAAAATGAGGATTCACACCCACAACACACAAAGCCCTCCCTCCACTAACAGAAATAAAAAATGAGGCAACGCGCCCCTCAAAAAAAAACTCATGACAACAAACAACGTCATACATAGACAACAACAGACTGAACTACAATACATATACAGGCGCGACACCTGATGGGTAATCCATATTACTAAACGAGAATGGTAAACCAGATGGACGCAGGGACATGGGCCGCACACACAAAAAAGAGGATTCAGACCCACGACACACAAAGCCCCCCTCCACTAACAGAAATAAAAAATGAGGCAACGCGCCCCTAGCACACAAAAAAAAAAGGAGTCCGACGCGAGCGCCACACAAACCACATTGCACATGAAACGGGACAGACTACGGACATAGCAGACGAAATGGGACGTACACAAAAAGGAGGATTCAGAATATGGATAATGAGGCAACGTGCCCCTAGCACACAAAAACAAGGAGTCACACGCAGGCGCACACACAAAGCCCATGGCACACAAAACGGGACAGACTACGGATTTCACACACTAACATAAATAAGACATGAGACACAAAGCACCCCTCCACTAACAGAAATATGAAATCAGGCAACGCGCCCATATCACACAAAAATGAGGAGTCATACACACACCCCAAACTCAACACCATTGATAAACTTCTACAAACGTTGATGAATAATAATATTCCCTTTGGAGGAAAGGTACTTTTATTAGGAGGAGATTTTAGACAGTGCTTACCTATTGCTCCACATGCAATGTGCTCAGCTGTTGTTCAGTCCACCTTAAAATACGCGGACGACGTCATACATAAACAACAACATACCGGACTACAATACATATACAGGCGCAACACCTGATTGGTAATAATACGAAGAAACAAACAGTCCGCATATTAACAGTAAGTGCGATCCTCCTTATTACTTATCCATATTACTAACGATAAAGAACAAACAAGTCATGAATTCACGATCACGTGTACAGAACGAGACGGCTCGAGTAACTGGACCACAAACACGAACCCGCATCAAAAAAAACAATACACGTCGGCGCCTACAACGCGCTTCTAAAACCGCGGAACAAAAAATGTTACGCGGACAATTGGCATTCCTTTCAAAAGATACAGTTGGTACAAAACATGCGATGTCCAGATCCAGAATATAACAATTGGTTATTACAACTGGGAGATGGGACACTCACCAATACAGATGGACTTCACCCAAATATTATTACAATTCCTCAAGCCTTTATCTGCGACGACTTTGTCACGGAGATATTTGGAACAGCAATCTCATTACACCAAATGCCCCTTTAAACACAACGAACTATATTATGTCCAAAAAATATTAATGTTGATCACATAAATAACCAAGTCATTGCATTACTTCCTGTAGAGGCACGGCTCTTTCTAAGCTCTGACAAAGTTGACTCTGATGACAACAATGACCATCTTAATTTCCCCTTACAATATTTGAACACTATTAACCCAGCCGGATTACCACAACACAATCTTAACCTTACAATCGGAACAATAATCATGCTATTAAGAAACCTTAACACTAAACAAGGTTTATGCAATGGTACACGTTTAGTCGTCAACACCATGACACACAATGTTATTGAAGCAAAACTTCTTACAGGATCACATGCTAACAATACTGTTCTGATTCCTACAATTGACCTTAAAGTTCTGAAGTAGAATTACCTTTTACATTTAAACGGCAACAGTTCCCCATTAAACCTGCATTTGCCATGACCATCAACAAATCACAAGGCCAAACCATGAACAAGGTTGGCATCTACCTCTCTGTCACCGTTTTTGGACATGCACAACTTTATGTGGCCTTCTCATAGTTCGACGTTCATCTGACGTTAAAGTTAAGATTATAAATGATCCATGCCAAGGGAAACACCATCTTTACTACTAATGTTGTGTACAAAGACATTTTCCGATAAATCTTTACACTGTGCCTTGCAATTTATTCTTTGCTTCCTATGTGCGTCATCTACACCTTCACACTATGCTATATCTCATACATACGTCACGCTATTTATAATTACCCAACACCAGGGGTTGGCGAGCGAAGCAAGCAGGGGGCGGAGCCCCCTAGTTCCAATAGATGGGACATCACAAACATTTGTAGTAATGCATTTTAATAGATAAGACAACTACATACATTACAAAATAATAAACCCATCCACAGGGGATGCACAAACCAGTGTGTTTCTTTGTGCCAGTCCCAAGTCCATATAAATGGGGAGGGTTACGTCAGGAAGGGCATCCAGTGTAAAATTTTGCCAAATCAATAAGCGAACAACAATACAAATTTCCATACTGGATCGGTCGAGCCCCGGGTTAACAACGACCGCCACCAGTACTGTTAGCCAACAAGGTGCTGGTGGAAATTGGGCTACTGTTGGCCGAAGAGGAAGAAGGAGAAGAAGAGGGGGAACACGTGTCCGGAGGCAGGAGGAGAGGAGGAAAGTAAAGAGAGTGGAACTGAGGGTAGGAACTTTGAATGTTGGTAGTATGACTGGTAAGGGGAGAGAGTTAGCAGATATGATGGAGAGAAGGAAGGTTGATATATTGTGCGTGCAAGAGACTAAATGGAAGGGGAGTAAGGCCAGGGGGATCAGAGGTGGGTTCAAATTGTTCTATCATGGTGTGGATGGGAGGAGAAATGGAGTTGGGGTTATTCTGAAGGAACAGCACGTCAAGAGTGTTTTGGAGGTGAAAAGAGTGTCAGGCAGAGTAATGATTATGAAGCTGGAAATTGGAGGTGTGATGATGAATGTTGTTAGTGCATGTGCCCCGCAAGTTGAGTGTACGATGGATGAGAAAGAAGATTTTTGGAATGAGTTGGATGAAGTGATGGACAGGGACAGAAAATGGTGATTGGAGCGGATTTCAATGGGCATGTTGGTGAAGGGAACAGAGGAGATAAGGAGGTGATGGGTAGGTATGGTGTCAAGAGGAGGAATGAAGAAGGTCAGAGGATAGTGGATTTTGCCAAAAGGATGGACATGGCTGTGGTGAATACGTATTTTAAGAAGAGGGAGGAACATAGGGTTACGTACAAGGGTGGAGGAAGATGCACACAGGTAGATTACATCCTATGCAGAAGAGTTGATCTGAAGGAGATTGAAGACTGCAAAGTGGTGGTAGGAGAAAGTGTAGTTAAGCAGCATAGGATGGTGGTCTGCAGGATGACGTTGGAGATCAAGAAGAGGAAGAGAGTGAGGGCAGAGCCAAGGATCAAGTGGTGGAAGTTGAAAAAGGAAGAATGCAAGGTTGAGTTTAGGGAGGGGGGTGAGACAGGCACTGGGTGGCAGTGAAGAGTTACCAGACAGTTGGGAAACTACAGCAGATGTAGTAAGGGTGACAGCAAGGAGGGTGCTTGGCGTGACATCTGGAAAGAGGAAGGAGGAAAAGGAAACCTGGTGTTGGAATGGGGGAGCACAGGAGAGTATACAGAGGAACAGGATGGCAAAGAAGAAGTCGGAAAGTCAGAGAGATACAGAAAGTAGACAAGAGTACAAGGAGATAAGGCACACAGTGAAGAGAGAGGTGGTGAAGGCTAAAGAAAAGGCGTATGATCAGTTGTATGAGAGGTTGGACACTAAGGAGGGAGAAAGGGACCTGTACCTATTGGCTAGACAGAGGACAGAGCTGGGAAAGATGTGCAGCAGGTTAGGGTGATAAAGGATAAAGATGGAAACATACTCACAAGCGAGGAGAGTGTGTTGAGCAGAAGGAAAGAGTACTTTGAGAGGCTTATGAATGAAGAGAATGAGAGAGAGAAGAGATTGGATAATGTGGAGATAGTGAATCAGGAAGTGCAACAGATTAGCAAGGAGGAAGTAAGGACAGCTATGAAGAGGATGAAAAATGGAAGGGCTGTTGGTCCAGATGACATACCTATGGAAGCATGGAGGTGTTTAGGAGAGATGGCAGTGAAGTTTTTAACCAGATTGTTTAATGGAATCTTGGAAAATAAGAGGATGCCTGAGGAGTGGAGAAGACGTATACTTGTGCCGATATTTAAGAATAAGGGGGATGTGCAGGACTGCAGTAACTACAGGGGAATAAAATTGATGAGCCACCGCATGAAGTTATGGGAAAGAGTAATGGAAGCTCGGTTAAGAAGTGAGGTGATGATTAGTGAGCAGCAGCATGGTTTCATGCCAAGAAAGAGCACCACAGATGCAATGTGTGCTCTGAGGGTGTTGAAGGAGAAGTTTAGAGAAGGCCAGAAGTGGTTGCATTGCGTCTTTGTGGACCTAGAGAAAGCATATGACGGGGTGCCTCGAGAGGAGCTGTGGTATTATATGAGGAAGTCGGGAGTGGCAGAAAAGTATGTGAGAGTTGTACAGGATATGTACGAAGGAAGTGTGATCGGCTCTGAACCCTTTCTTATTTGCAATGGTGATGGACAGGTTGACAGACGAGATTAGACAGGAGTCCCCATGGACTATGATGTTTGCTGATGACATTGTGATCTGTAGCGATAGTAGGAAGCAGGTTGAGGAGACCCTGGAGAGGTGGAGATATGCTCTAGAGAGGAGAGGAATGAAGGTCAGTAGGAACAAGACAGAATACATGTGTGTAAATGAGAAGGAGGTCAGTGGAATGGTGAGGATGCAGGGAGTAGAGTTGGCGAAGGTGGATGAGTTTAAATACTTGGGATCAACAGTACAGAGTAATGGGGATTGTGGAAGAGAGGTGAAGAAGAGAGTATAGGCAGGGTGGAATGGGTGGAGAAGAGTGTCAGGAGTGATTTGTGACAGACGGGTATCATCAAGAGTGAAAGGGAAGGTCTACAGGACGGTAGTGAGACCAGCTATGTTATATGGGTTGGAGAAGGTGGCACTGACCAGAAAGAAGGAGACAGAGCTGGAGGTAGCAGAGTTAAAGATGCTAAGATTTGCATTGGGTGTGACAAGTTGAACAGGATTAGAAATGAGGACATTAGAGGGTCAGCTCATGTTGGACGTTTGGGATGACAAAGTCAGAGAGGCAAGATTGTGTTGGTTTGGACATGTGCAGAGGAGAGATGCTGGGTATATTGGGAGAAGGATGCTAAGGATACAGCTGCCAGGAAAGAGGAAAAGAGGAAGGCCTAAGAGGTTTATGGATGTGGTGAGAGAGGACATGCAGGTGATGGGTGTAACAGAGCAAGATGCAGAGGACAGAAAGATATGGAAGAAGATGATCTGCTGTGGTAACCCCTAACGGGAGCAGCCGAAAAAAGAAGAAGAAGAAATGAATCGGACTGGTGAGCTTTGTTGGGCTGAATGGCCTGTCCTTATCTCGATTGTTCTAATATTCTAATGATCTAATGTACATTTTGACAATACTTTCAGTTTAAACTTTATTGTATGCTAAGTCTTGAATTTAACGTTTGTGAAATGTGTAATAAATTAAGATGCGGCTTCCTGATTTAATTAAACTTTCTTCTGAACCTTCAATTTCTGCCTTCTGAACATTCAATATGTACATCCTTTTTCTAAGCTTCACTCATTTCTTGACCTTTACACCTGTTCCTCACAAGCATGTTTTTCATATGCTGTTTTAGAGGTTCCATGAGGACTGAAGTACTTGACTAACCTGATAAAATATAAGTGTACTGTATATTTGATGTTTTTAATGCACTTCTTTATTCCACTTTACTATTTGTGCACATATCACTAGCCTCCCTTAACAAGTAATTCCTGTTTCATTTACAATTCTTCAACAAAAGAATGAAACTGCTTTTATCATGTACTTGCATTGTCCTCATTTGCATTCTCCAGACCTTTTTTCTTTTTATAGTCTCTTTTAAGTTTTGTTTACTTTGTTCATTTTTTTTTATTATTCCCTTGTTCCTTGTTAAAAATCTACTGCACCTGACTCGCTGTGACTGTCTATACTACTGATGGATATTTCATCCTATACTAATCTCTTCCTTGCAGGAATTATTTCAACAACACTGCATGTTCTGCTATTTTAATATCTTACCATAACCATAAAACAACCACAGTGAGATAACAGAGGTATACAAAATAAAAATTTCTTTGATTATTTCATGTGATGTTATATATTTTCAAGTGCTGAATTGAAAAATGCAACATATTCTACAAAACACAGATAAAGCTTTTTTATAGACTTGTCTCAAAGTAGCCTGACAGGAGTGTGTCTTCATAACAGTAAAAATACACATCAATACCCTTTGTCTATTCTGTGCACTGAAAGAAACCTTGAAAAGTGTCTTGAGAAAAATCAACTACAATGGACACAGTTGATTCATATGTGGGGACATGAGGGTCCTTTATATCTTATTAGGTAGCAGTCGGGGCATACACACTTCCCATGTTTTTCACTAAGAGTGGGACAGTTGTTGGACAAAGTAGGCACAGCCCATACTGCTAGGCTTAAGTGGCACACAGCCCTGTTAAGAAAGCAGATTTAAAAGGGATGGAGGCATCCAGTGGTGCCTCCCCCCACTTAAATTCCAAACTATGTGACTGAACTCCAGCTTGTACCCGGATCTTCCTGAACTTCATCTGATAACAAAAGTGTAAATCAGAGGTGACCTGACATCTCTCCAGAGGCCCCTCTGCAGACGTCTTGAGCCAGAAGGTGAAATGGACTCAAGCAAGGACAAAGACCTGGAATTCAAAGGATGACACCTAGGATGGTCAGAAGAATTACCTGTTGTAACTGGAAGGGAACTCTGCACACCGCCCTGAAGAAGCTCTTTGGGATATTCACTGGACACTCACTGAACTCACTGCGGATTCTCTTGGTGAGGGAGAAATATGAAAAATGACCTTCTGAAACCTGATCTCTGAAACCAAAGAAGTTATGAGCCACTCTTCTTTGGACAGCAGAATTAGACAAACACTTCTAACTTAATCACCGGACTCATCTTTAGAGACTGATATTGTATACAGGGATGCTACTCTTCCACTAGTTATACTGTATCTATATTTTATTTGATTGTATGGATTTATTTGTTTTTTCTTTGTTACTTAGTCATTATTTTTTTACCTAATATTGTTTGTTTTTTCTTTTCTTGTAACTTTCTCTTTAACATCTTGTAGAGCACTTTGAATTAGATTCTGTGTATGAAAATGTGCTGCATATATAAATGTTTGTTGTTGTTAAGGGATTTTGGTATCTAATTATAAAGATTAAAAAGATTATACATATATATATATACATATATATATATATATATATATATATATATATATATATATATATATATTGTCACACACGTGCGAGTAGGGGGACGTTGTGTGGACCAAGTAAAGGTAATTCCACACCAGGCCAGGGGGGGCGGGGTGCACTAAACCTTCTCCTGTTGTCTCTGCAGACCAGCCGCGGGAATCCCTATTTGAATCAAGAATGTCACTTCCTGTTCCGGCGCCTAGAAGAACGTCACTTCCTGTTCCCTGCATCATGTCCGGTTACCCTACATCACTTCCTGTCTGACCACTTAAAACCGCCATCTTTTCCAACCTGCCTTGGACTCAGTACGATCAACAACTCTGTTATATGAAAAAGAAAACCTTTGCAGCTAGGAACATTATACGAGTGGCTGCCCCAAACCTTTCTTTACGTGTGTCGAGTCTGTTCTTTTGCAGTGGCGTAGCTGGCAGGATGATAGCCTCCTGGAGAGATTGGAAGGCAAACCTAAACCTAGGCTCGACGCACGTTTATAATCCAACAAAATATCAGATGGGTAAGTACCGCTCCCGAGTTGCCGAGTGGGCGTCCGTCGGGGCATGTCGGGGAAAGCTTGAATATGCTTCGACCCATCATCCTGTTAAAGATCCGGGGAAAAATAGCCCCGGGACCCACAGGCTAGAGCCAAGTGCGTCAGGGAACGCATTGAGAACTTACTATGGCCTCCCGGGTGTGGGGACTGCCCATACATATCCCACGAAGGGCAAGCCCTTTAATACAGGTGGGAGAAACCCAGGCTGGCAGGTGAGAAACATAATGGCCTGGACATACAACCCCGCTAAGGCAACTAAGAAACAGGCCATGGCTTTGTGGGCTAAGGTGGTTGGCTGGTTACAACCCCATAAAAAATCCAGCCACCAAATAGTGGAGCAAGTGGCTTGCGCTTTATTCCTCAGATCCCTTCCTGGAAAATTGCCCAGCCGGCCTGGGATTATACAGATATTGTCTCGCTAGCCGAGAAAATAGATCACCTCAGGGCAGAAACTGGCTTAGGAGTGTCAGAACGGGACTCGTGTGAACTCGGGCATGCTTGCGTCCCTTATACAGAGTCCCACGGCTATAATGCGAGCCATGTTCGAGTAAACCCTGGGACGCGTCGGCGGGCCCTGCGAGGCGACGAAGGGGTCTGCGGAGTGATGCAGGAGGAGGCACGGTGCGCACTCGCTAATCCACTGGCCTGTCCACATCTGCTGAGGAGCAGACTTCGGCCTCTAGTGATGACGAAGAAACACCCATGACGTCTCAACCCCGAGACGTCATTAGCAGGCGCTGAAACGCCTCAGGACGAAAACCCGCCCCTTGAGGTCGAATCCAATCCTCTCTCACGTCTGCAGTTTCAATTCAGGCAGACGCTGGCTTCATTTAAAAGGGAGCAATGGAATGATGACTCCCTTAAATTTGCAAAGAATGCAGTTGTTCTGATAGATGGCCAACGCACCTCACATCCAATGCCACAGGGTCCTCACTTTGTGTTCAGTAATGATCTGTTATATCGGGTGGCAGAGCATGAGGGACAGATGAGGTCGTTGTTGTTAGTTCCACGGAACTTACCGACGCCAGGTCTGTGAACTAGCACATGCCCATCTGCTGGGAGCCCATTTGGGCCCCGAAAAAAACACTGGAGAGAATTAAGCTCCGATTTTTTTGGCCCGGAATTAACGAGGAGGTTCGCCGCTTTTGCACATCCTGTCCGGAATGTCAATTGAGGCAAATTCCTAGGAGGGACCGTGCTCCTCTAGCTCCATTACCCTTAATTGTTATCCCTTTTGAACGTATTGGGGTCGACCTTGTGGGACCCCTAGAGCCCTCCGCCAGTGGTCATAAATACATAATGGTCCTGGTGGATTATGCTACCCGATTTCTAGAGGCTGTTCCGTTGCACTCAGCTACTTCTAAAGCTATCGCATGGGAATTAGTGGGTGTATTTGCGCGTGTCGGAATCCCTAAAGAAATCCTGATGGATCGAGGGACTCCTTTCACCACACAGACGTTCAGGAGACTGTCAAGCTACTTCAAATAAAACATTTAAAGACTTCGGTATATCATCCCTCAAACCGACGGTCTTGTGGAGAGGTTTAATCAAACTCTCAAACAGATGTTGCGTAAGGTAGTCAATGAGGATGGAAGGAACTGGGATCAGCTCCTCCCCCTCGTCCTTTTTTCATATTGGGATGTCCCACAAGCCTCCACGGGGTTCTCACCTTTTGAATTGCTATATGGACGACAACCCCAGGGCATATTAGACCTCTTAAAAGAAAGATGGGAGGAAGAGGCACTCCCATCAACAAATATATTAGAGTATATCGCGCAGTTACGCGATAGATTTGAGAAAATTAGACCCATATTGAAAACGCACATGGAAAAGGTGCAAGCAGCTCAGGCCCGATGCTATAACCATGGTACGTCTCTGCGGGAGTTCCACCCGGGAGATCGTGTCATGGTTTTAGTTCCTACCTCTCATTCCAAATTACTGGCTCATTGGCTAGGCCCTTATGAAATTAAAGAGAGGAAGGGGCTGGTCGATTATTTGGTGAAACAACCGAATCGTCGACCCCAGCGAGCGGATTTACCATGTCAATCTGCTGAAACCGTGGAAGGACAGGGATTCCGAGCCCTCCTCCGGACAGCTCCGCTCTCTCTTTGCGCAGCAATTACACCTTAATTTCGGAGACAATTTGACTCGCCAGAAATGTCAGGAGCTCGAAGCAGTTATCCTGTCTGTCCCTGAGGTAGTCAGTGAAACTCCTTGGTTGCCGCATGACATTGTGACAAAACCTGGGGTTATAGTCCGGAGAACACCCGTACAGACTTCCGAAGCAAAAAAGGCTGAAGTGGAGTTGGAGATCAGACGAATGCTGGACCTAGGTGTGATTGAGGAAAGTTATAGTCCCTGGTCCAGTCCTGTTGTTATGGTCAGTAAGCCCGATGGAAGTTGGAGGTTCTGCAATGACTTCTGTCGGCTTAACCAAGTCTCCCAATTTGACGCCTATCTCGATGCCGCGAGTGGACGACCTCCTCGAGCAGCTAGGTCATGCAAATTTTTGACTACTTTAGATATGACTAAGGGGTATTGGCAGGTTCCCTTAACGGACTCCGCAAAGGAAAAGACAGCGTTCAGCACCCCTAGTGGTCACTGGCAGTATCGTGTCCTCCCATTTGGATTACATGGGGCATCTGCGACCTTCAACGTCTGGTGGATAAAGTGCTCCGTCCTCAAAATTCATATAGTGCTGCCTACTTGGATAACGTTGTCATCTATTACCAACACCTGGGAGGAACACATACAGCAGGTTGGTGCTGTATTGTGGACACTGGCAAAAGCTGGGCTTCATATCAACCCAAAAAAGTGTTGCTTTGGATTCGTTGAGGCCAAATATTAGGCTATCTAGTGGGCCAGGGTATGGTGAGACCACAGTGTTCGAAAATTGATGCCATTGTGAATTGGCCCCGTCCGATAACCAAGAGGCAAGTTCAAGCCTTTCTCGGCTTAGCGGGTTACTATCGCCGGTTTGTTCCCCGGTTTTCTGAGAGAGCTACGCCCTTGACAAACCTCACTAAGAAGGGTCGACCTAATCACGTGGTATGGGATGATATATCTGAGGCTGCATTCTGTGACTTGAAAATGGCCCTTACGTTAGCTCCTATATTAAAGGCGCAGGACTTTTCCGTACCATGAATTCTCCAGACGGACGCTTCGGGCACAGGTCTCGGTGCCGTGTTGAGCCAAAGCGTCGATGGAGTTGAACACCCCCATTATGTACCTGAGCCGGAAACTGTTGGATCGGGAAACTAGGTATGCGGCAGTGGAGCTGGAGGCTCTGGCTATTAAATGGGCGATTACACAGCTGAGATATTAACTCTTGGGACGTGAATTCACTCTTGTGACAGACCATGCGCCCTTACAGTGGATGGCCTGGGCCTGAGGGGGGGGCCATGTCCACACATGTGCGAGTAGGGGGACGTTGTGTGGACCAAGTAAAGGTAATTCCACGCCAGGCCGGGGGGGGGGTTTGTGGGGGGCGGGGTGCACTAAACCTTCTCCTGTTGTCTCTGCAGACCAGCCACGGGAAAACTATTTGAATCATTAACCTCACTTCCTGTTCCGGCGCCTAGAAGAACGTCACTTCCTGTTCCGGCGCCTAGAAGAATGTCACTTCCTGTTCCCTACATCACTTCCTGTCTGACCACTTAAAACCGCCATCTTTTCCCACCTTCATGAGTTCTGTCTTGGACTCAGCACAATCAACAACTCTGTTATATGAAAAAGAAAACCTTTGCAGCTAGGAACATTATACGGGTGGCTGCCCCAAACCTCTTCTTTACAGGTGTCGAGTCTGTTCTTTTACAATATATTGTATATTTAAGTACATCTAAGTAGTATAAATAAAGAAAGTTCTGAAATGGACAGGTGTGTATAAAAAGATTTTAAGGAAGTGCAGAAAAAGAGGTTTGGAGCTTTAAAATATTGACATCTTGTGTTTTATAGTGTTGAATAAAAACAACAGGCTCAATAATTTATTCCACAGAAACAAGAATTTATTTAAATTCTACAAGCAGAATTAAGACACTGGACAGAACCCTGATGTAATGCGTAGGTGTCTGGATTTTAGTCAAGAGGAATGAGAGGTTTTATTGGTTTCTCCGAACCAGTTCATATCATTGATATTGTGTTCTCATTAAAGGTCAGTTACAAATAGCCAATTTCAAGCAAAAACAAGTAAATTCAATTCTGTTCTCGCTGAATCATCCTTTCTTGCATTAAAAAAGCATTACTGTTTACAGGTTTTGTGCACTTCCTTATCTGCCATCACAAAGATCAATGTCTTCTACCTGACTAATTTTATACAGAGATATTTACTGATACAAAAGATAAAAACTTGATTAACCAAAACACTACATTAAGAGTAACAATAAGTCCTGTAATATACATTAGGAGTCTCTTTATCAGAACAGAAAAACATTAAATTCAGTTTGTCCGTTGCAGAAAGGATATGGCTCACTCTCTAGAGGTGATATTACAGGAAGTGTTTGGGGACAGAAATGATGTTCAAGGCTCAAAGTACCACAAGCCAGAGCAGTACTCCAATAGTCTGGGCACAAGAAAGAGGCCTCACTATAGGCAGTCTGGCCCCCAAACTCCAAATGCAGGCTGCACAGGCCCAAAATGGGGCTCAGGTTTTAAATGTTTTAAATATCTAAAGCAAAGAGGGCAAAAAAACATTTATGAATATGGCAAAATAAAGCAAAGTTCCTGAACTGTTGAATGTTTAAAGAATTATTAAAGGTGATTAAAAAAAAGAACAAAGAGATTCAAGGCAGTTCAAAAAAAGGAGCAAAATTAGCTTAGGGGGTTTACACAAGTAAAAATCCACAAACTGATAAAAACACGTACTTTTATCTAGACCTAGGTGTCAAGACCAAGGCGAACAGAGTCCAATAATGAAGTTCAAAATAGGAAGAAAAGGAAAAAAAGTCAAGAAAGGAATGCCGAAGCTGAAGTGAAGTGGAGCTCGGGTCCACCTCTATGGGCTCCACACAGATAATAGGATAGATAGATAGATAGATAGTAGATAGATAGATAGATAGATAGATAGATAGATAGATAGATAGATAGATAGATAGATAGATAGCTAGATAGATAGATAGATAGATAGATACTTTATTAATCCCAATGGGAGACGGGCAGATAACAAAAACACTATAATGAAACATAACAATAAAAATCAAGTAAAGCCTAATATTACATATAAACACATGACAAAAAGAGAATAAATACGATAACTTGAAAAATATTTAAATAATAACAAAAGCATTAAATAAACAAAAAGAAAACTTAAGCCAGGGTTTCAAGCCTGACTGTACATTGAGTGTGTGTGCGCATTTGCCACCTGAACTTTCTAGTTTAGTGATGAGGTTTGAAAGTCATCTTCCACTTTAAAATGAGGACCCGCTGTGTGTGTTTCTCTGTTTCTACTAAAGTTTTCACTTCCAATTTGAGCTTTTCCCAGTCAAAGCCACACAGAACAAACCAGTAAAGAGGTATGAAAAGTTCAGTACCATTTTCTCCCATAACGGTAGCATGGAATTATATAAAGACATCTTATGCATTATGGGATATTTAGCATTGTTGACAAATTATTACTGCTATAAGCAACCTTTCTGAAATGAGACATTTTCATTTAAACATTGTGTCCTTATAAGGGACTGTCAGTTTGTAGATACAAGTTGACATCTTTGTAATTCTTGTTGTAAAGAGCTTGACATTTCTGACATCACTCCTCTGTGAGTGTTTAACAGTCAACTGCAGGTGCAGCAAACATCTGTGGTTGCTACTGCACAAGAAATAAAGAGATCTTTGCACTGCATGTCTATTCTCCTTCTTTTCTATGACAGTAGCCATGGCATTTTGAATAAAACACAAAGTAGACCAATATGAGGACTGACACATGCACAAGCTACACTGCTTTCTAAATTCTCAAACTGTTGAATACTGCACTAAACTTGAAAAATGAAGAAAACCTATGTGTAATTCTTCCAGTTTGTGGAGAAGAAGCTAGCAGTGTGATGCTCCTGTTTCAAATAAGCACACAATCCTGATGCACATGAACAGTTATGTCTGTGGAAAGCACACAACTGGCCACCCTGTAAGTTATCGGTGTTACTGGATATGCAGTTCAAGTTATGCATTGAGTGTTCTCTGCATCTTCTGTCCATGTTATTTTGGCCTGTCATTTTTACCTCAAAGCCGTTTGATTTGAAACAAGAGGTGTTGCAATTACGATTTAGGCAGGTTATTACCAATATATTTTCCTGTGCAGTGGGTGGCTGTGAGGCTCCCACTGAACTTAGTGTTTAAATCTATATGGCTGTTGTGGCACCGGGATGCCCAGGAGGACCGGAGGAGGGCTTGTACCTTCTCCAGAACTCAAGGGGGCGACTGCTCTGGTTGCTTTGAGGGCCACAGTGTACAGAGCTGGGAAGCTCAACCCTGTAGGGGCCTGTCGCCACCACCAGGGGGCGCCCCAATGCCTTGGGAGCCCTGGACCTCAGCACTTCCGCCACACCTGGAAGTGCTGGGCTGAAGAGGAGCAGGGACACATTCGGTATTTTAATAACAGAACACTAGGAGTCCTGACAGGCAGTAAAGCAAACATTATCTGTCTTCTCTTGCTGCTTCTTAAGACTTCTTCCAATATAAAATGATACCACATTGAAAAACATTAAGTTTGAGTGTTCTGAATTAAAAATATCTCATCAAACAAAATTTCTTTTTGTGAAATAAGAATCAGTTTGAAGACTTTTGCAAGGCACTGTACACAAGGTGTTCATCAATGATTAAAGTATGCAAAATTTATTTTGGAGAATCTAAGATACCAAAACAGTACATAATCATTGTATTAATTAACTGTTATTATCTTGTTATTATTTAACAGGATAAGAGACCAGTGACCACTTATTTAAATGTAAAGCTGCCTCAAAACTTAAGCAAAGTGCAATTATTCTCGAGCACTGTCACTATTCTAACGCTACACTTGTTCTGTTGAAACTGTCAGTGTTTTAACAGTGCTGTGAGAAAAATAGCACTTCAGTCTAAAAAAGTGTAACTGTAAACAAATACCCTGAAATTGACTTCCAGAAGTTCAAAATATGTAGCATCATCACCATCATACCAAGGATCTAGACTATTAATCAGTCTGGAACAGGAAACAGCCTCAAAACACAAATATTACTGCACATTTTTTCAACCTGAACAGAAAGAAGTAATGTATATAGAAAGAGTTACTGCACTGCACATGAGTTCAGTTTGTTGAATCATCAGGTTGAAATTGTAACAATTTCATGACAAACAGAAGGAACATCTTATAGTCCATTAGATGATGATCAGTGGACCTTTATCTTGTACTCCTGGACTGAAAATGGGGTACAGTTTCTCAGAGGATTTGATGTGGAATCGGTGGATGAGGTATTTCTTTTCAATATCATAAAATGATAATTCTTGCTCTACAAAGTCCACAAACACCCCAACTTTCCTGGGTTTTCTTAAAATTCTGACACTTCCAGAAGAGTAGACTGCATGAATTTTTTCAGCCTGCACCTTGATAATCCAAAACCCTTCTTCAGGTTCATCAGAAATTGACATCTTCACTTCTTTGGTATCTGCAACCACTCCTAGAGCCCAAGAGCTCTTCTCACCAACCTCCACCTCCCAGTAGGCTTTTTCTGATGTTAGCTTATTATTAGCCAGTACACAGGGCCACAAGTCACCTGGAACCTGTTCTTTTCCAGTAAGCCTGATCTGTTGGTTATCCACATTGATGATGTTGGGATACTTTGTGTTTAATTTCAGAGCAATCCCTGGGAACAAAAAAAATGCAGAAACTAATGAACTAAGAACTATGGAAAATATATCATTACTTTCCAAGACAAATATACACTTAGTCCTCATCAGTCACTAGCACATCCATGGTGAAAGTGTGGTCTTATAATTGCATGTAACTGACTCAACACATCTGATGGGACATCATAGTTTCACAATTAGATTGGTAGAGAGTGTTATTTCACTACATTATATTGAAGCTTTCTTTCAATTTGCATTTAGGAAAAGCAGCACTGCAATCCAGATAGTTACAGTATTGTGGTTTCTATTCCACTGCTTCTTTATCATTTTCCATTCATCTCCACCATACTGTTAGGTTACTAGTCACAGTCTGAAGACGTACAAACAGCCATTCATATGTGCATTAGTGCTCTCTGACATGGATTGGACTATGTACTCCTCATCTCTATCTTCTACCTACTCTTCTAAGGACAAACCCTAGAAACACATGATCTTGAAATTGTTAAGTAGATAAAGAGAACTAATGAATGGAATCCAATAAATATTTAAAATCCAACAGAACAAATATGACTGCATAATCAATGGTTATTTGATCACAAGCAATGAGATGAGCTGGTGCTCCATTTAAGATAAGGTGCTGCCTTACTGTTTCTATGTAGCTTAGTAAAAGCTCTTCTAGAACCACAAAGGGATTAAACAGGATTTGGGAAGCAAAAGACCAGAAGTTGTTCACAGGAGACAAAAATAAGTCTGACCACAGAAATCAGATTAGTAGTTTATAAGGTACAAAAATAAAATCAGATTGTCACAGCTATACAATTATTGAAACCCGTCATAAAGGTAAAACACACACAAAAGAAAGGACTGGCCTTTTCAGCAGGGTTAGCACATTGTATATAGTAGTTAACAATCTCAGGTGAGTGAGTATGCTTACCAAACTTCTGTTTCAGATTTTCAGTTTCTGCAAAAGAAACAAAGGCAGATAAGCAACACTTATAATTCTGAAAAAATAAAACTCCAGCGGTAAATTTCTCATTTTTTTCATAGTTTATGCTAAAAATGGAGTGGTATTTGGTTAAACAATAGGGAGTGTAGATAAACCAACCTCACTAATGTCATTAAGAAGTCTGAGAAGTGTAGACTTCTGTTGGACTTAAAAATGAAAGAAAGAAAGTTTGAGCTGCTGTGTTAAGGAAGGGAGTAACCAAAATGTTAAATTCGTCTTTGCATTTATACTAGGTTTTTTTTCTTTTGATTCTCTGCTTTTACTGAAGCAAATATGATTACAGCAAGAGTCTGTATTTGGTAGCAGTTTCTTTTATTTTAATCTCAAGTTTTGTGCATAGCACCTTTTCCTTCTACTACTATCAGGTATTATCAAAACATCCATCCATCCATCCATTTTCCAACTCGCTGAATCTGAACACAGGGTCACAGGGGTCTGCTGGAGCCAATCCCAGACAACACAGGGCACAAGGCAGGAACCAATCCTGGGCAGGGAGCCAACCCGCCACAGGACACACACCAAGCACACACTAGGGCCAATTTAGAATCGCCAATCCACCTAACTTGCCTGTGTTTGGACTGTGGGAGGAAGCCCACGCAGACATGGGAAGAACACGCAAACTTCAGGGAGGACCCAGGAAGCAAACCCAGGTCTCCTTACCGCGAGGCAGCAGTGCTACCACTGCGCTACCGTGCTGCCCAGCTTAAGTATAAAAGAGTAAACTTCTTGATGATAG